>NC_057811.1:404766470-405066470 GCF_018294505.1 Triticum aestivum | reverse complement strand
TTCTTTTATGTATGATTGGTTATCTTTGCAAGTCTCTTCGAATTATCAGTTTGGTTTGGCCTACTAGATTGATCTTTCTTGCAATGGGAGAAGTGCTTAGCTTTGGGTTCAATCTTGCGGTGTCCTTTCCCAGTGACAGTAGGGGTAGCAAGGCACGTATTGTATTGTTGCCATCGAGGATAACAAGATGTTTTTTTAATCATATTGCATGAATTTATCCCTCTACATCATGTCATCTTGCTTAAGGCGTTACTCTGTTTTCGTGAACTTAATACTCTAGATGCATGCTGGATAGCGGTCGATGAGTGGAGTAATAGTAGTAGATGCAGGCAGGAGTCGGTCTACTTGTCTGGGACGTGATGCCTATATACATGATCATACCTAGATATTCTCATAACTATGCTCAATTCTGTCAATTGCTCAATAGTAATTCATTCACCCACCGTAAAATACTTACTTTTGAGAGAAGCCACTAGTGAAATCTATGGCCCCCGGATCTATCTTCATCATATTAATCTTCCAACACTTTGTTATTGCCTTTGCTTTTATTTTACTTTGCATCTTTATCATAAAAATACCAAAAATATTATCCTATCATATCTATCAGATCTCACTCTCGTAAGTGACCGTGAAGGGATTGACAACCCCTTATCGCGTTGGTTGCGAGGATTTATTTGTATTGTGCAGGTGTGAGGGACTCGCGCGTAGCCTCCTACTGGATTGATGCCTTGGTTCTCAAAAACTGAGGGAAATACTTACGCTACTTTGCTGCATCACCCTTTCATCTTCAAGGGAAAACCAACGCAGTGCTCAAGAGGTAGCAAGAAGGATTTCTGGCGCCGTTGCCGGGGAGATCTATGCAAAAGTCAACATACCAAGTACCCATCACAATCCCTTATCTCCCGCATTACATTATTTGCCATTTGCCTCTCGTTTTCCTCTCCCCCACTTCACCCTTGCTGTTTTATTTGCCCTCTCTTTTCCGTTGCCTCTGTTCGTTCGCTTTTCCCTCGCCATGTCAGAACCAAAAAGAGTTGGGGTTTCTCTCCCGAGTTTCAGCGCTTTAGACAATCCTGCTATCTTATCTAAACTCATAAATAAAAATACTATGGAAAAACCTGCCAGAATTACCAATGAAAACCTTAGCAATTTTGATGAAGAAGATTCCGGAATATTTCGTTATTTACTTGATGAATCTTTGAAAGATGCTTGGGATAGGCTATTAAGGATCCGTGCTAGCTATGTACCTCAATACCAAATTGAGGTTTACTTAAAAAGCTTTTATGTTGGGTTGCCCGCTTCATTCAAACAAGTCTTGGATTCTATTTTTGAAGAGAGTTTTCTTGAAGGGGACCCCATAGGTACCTATGAAATGATGAAAACGATATTTGGGCACCCCATTAACGAGAAAGTTGAAATCACATCTCTTTTGCTTTCTTACCAAAACGAATCTATCAAAGAGATAAAAGCTAGCCTAGATGCCAATTTCCGCAGCATACTTAATCTTTCTTCTACCATTAATGGCCATGTACTTTGTCAAAATAGAAATATTAATTCCATAGATAGCAAGTTTGATCTCTTTTTCCCTAAAACCAAAGATGGCAATACCTAGATCTATCCTTGCTTTTATGCCTAGCTAGGGGCGTTAAACGATAGCGCTTGTTGGGAGGCAACCCAATTTTATTTTTAGTTTTTTGCTTTTTTCTTCTGTTTAGGAATAAATATTTGATCTAGCCTCTGGTTAGATGTGTTTTTATGTTTCAATTAGTGTTTGTGCCAAGTTAAACCTATAGGATCTTCTTGGATGATAGTTATTTGATCTTGCAGAAATTTCCAGAAACTTTCTGTTCACAAAAACAATTGTTAAAAATCACCAGAACGTGATAAAATACTGATTCCAATTGCTGCTGAACAATAAACAAATTGCCTAGGCCGTCCTATTTTTGCTGAATTTTTGGAGTTCCAGAAGTTTGCGCTAGTTACAGATTACTACAGACTGTTCTGTTTTTGACAGATTCTGTTTTTCGTGTGTTGTTTGTTTATTTTGATGAATCTATGGCTAGTAAAATAGTTTATAAACCATATAGAAGTTGGAATACAGTAGGTTTAACACCAATATAAATAAAGAATGAGTTCATTACAGTACCTTGAAGTGGTCTTTTGTTTTCTTTCGCTAACGGAGCTCACGAGATTTCTGTTGAGTTTTGTGTTGTGAAGTTTTCAAGTTTTGGGTGAAAGATTTTGATGGATTATGGAACAAGGAGTGGCATGAGCCTAAGCTTGGGGATGCCCATGGCACCCCCAAGATAATCTAAGGACACCAAAAAGCCAAAGCTTAGGGATGCCCCGGAAGGCATCCCCTCTTTCGTCTACTTCCATCGGTAACTTTACTTGGAGCTATATTTGTATTCACCACATGATATGTGTTTTGCTTGGAGCGTCTTGTATAATTTGAGTCTTTGCTTTTTAGTTTACCACAATCATCCTTGCTTTACACACCTTTTGAGAGAGCCATACATGATTTTGAAATTATTAGAATACTCTTTGTGCTTCACTTATATATTTTGAGTTATGTAGTTTTGCTCTAGTACTTCACTTATATCTTTAAGAGCATGGTGGTGGATTTGTTTTATAGAAACTATTGATCTCTCATGGTTCACTTAGATTGTTTTGAGAGTCTTAAATAGAATGGTAATTTTCTTAAATAATCCTAATATGCTAGGTGTTCAAGATTAGTAAAAACTTCCTTATGAGTGTGTTTAATACTAAGAGAAGTTTGATGCTTGATGATTGTTTTGGGATATGGAGGTAATAATATCAAAGTCGTGCTAGTTGAGTAGTTGTGAATTTGAGAAATGCTTGTGTTGAAGTGTGCAAGTCCCGTAGCATGCATGTATGGTAAATGTTATGTAACAAATTTGAAACATGAGGTGTTCTTTGATTGTCCTCCTTATGAGTGGCGGTCGGGGACGAGCGATGGTCTTTTCCTACCAATCTATCCCCCTAGGAGCATGCGCGTAGTGCTTGGTTTTTGATGACTTGTAGATTTTTGCAATAAGTATGTGAGTTCTTTATGACTAATGTTGAGTCCATGGATTATACGCACTCTCACCCTTCCATCATTGCTAGCCTCTTCGGTACCGTGCATTGCCCTTTCTCACATTGAGAGTTGGTGCAAACTTCACCGGTGCATCCAAACCCCGTGATATGATACGCTCTTTCACACATAAACCTCCTTATATCTTCCTCAAAACAGCCACCATACCTACCTATTATGGCATTTCCATAGCCATTCCGAGATATATTGCCATGCAACTTTCCACCATTCCGTTTATCATGACACATTCATCATTGTCATATTGCTTAGCATGATCATGTAGTTGAAATAGTATTTGTGGAAAAGCCACCGTTCATAATTCTTTCATACATGTCACTCTTGATTCATTGCATATACCGGTACACCGCCGGAGGCATTCATATAGAGTCATACTTTGTTCTAGTATCGAGTTGTAAATAAATAGAAGTGTGATGATCATCATTTTCTAGAGCATTGTCCCAAGTGAGGAATAAAAAAAGAGAAAGGCCATAAAAAAAGAGAAGGCCCAAAAAAATGAGAGAAAAAGAGAGAAGGGACAATGTTACTATCCTTTTTTCCACACTTGTGCTTCAAAGTAGCACCATAATCTTCATGATAGAGAGTCTTTTGTTTTGTCACTTTCATATACTAGTGGGAATTTTTCATTATAGAACTTGGCTTGTATATTCCAACAATGGGACTCCTCAAGTGCCCTAGGTCTTCGTGAGCAAGCAAGTTGGATGCACACCCACTTAGTTTCTTTTGTTGAGCTTTCATACATTTATAGCTCTAGTGCATCCGTTGCATGGCAATCCCTACTCCTTGCATTAACATCAATCATTGGGCATCTCCATAGCCCATTGATTAGCCTCGTTGATGTGAGACTTTCTCCTTTTTTTGTCTTCTCCACATAACCCCCATCATCATATTCTATTCCACCCATAGTGCTATGTCCATGGCTCACGCTCATGTATTGCGTGAAGGTTTATAAAGTTTGAGATTACTAAAGTATGAAACAATTGCTTGGCTTGTCATCGGGGTTGTGCATGATGAGAGCATTCTTGTGTGACGAAAATGGAGCATGACTAAACTATATGATTTTGTAGGGATGAACTTTCTTTGGCCATGCTATTTTGAGAAGACATAATTGCTTAGTTAGTATGTTGAAGTATTATTATTTTTATGTCAATATGGACTTTTATCTTGAATCTTTCGGATCTGAATATTCATACCACAATTAAGAAGAATTACATTGAAATTATGCCAAGTAGCACTCCGCATCAAAAATTCTGTTTTTATCATTTACCTACTCGAGGACGAGCAGGAATTAAGCTTGGGGATGCTTGATACGTCTCCAACGTATCTATAATTTTTGATTGCTCCATGCTATATTATCTACTGTTTTGGACAATATTGGGCTTTATTATCCACTTTTATATTATTTTTGGGACTAACCTATTAACCGGAGGCCCAGCCCAGAATTGTTGTTTTGCCTATTTCAGAGTTTCGCAGAAAAAGAATATCAAACGGAGTCCAAACGGAATGAAACCTTCGGGAGCGTGATTTTTGGAACGAACATGATCCAGGAGACTTGGACCCTACGTAAGAGAAGCTTCCAGGAGGCCACGAGGTAGGGGGCGCGCGAAACCCCCACAGGGCGCGCCCTCCACCCTCATGGGCCCCACGTTGCTCCACCGACGTACTCCTTCCTCCTATATATACCTACGTACCCCCAAACGATCAGATACGAAGCCAAAAACCTAATTCCACCGCCGCAACCTTCTGTACCCACGAGATCCCATCTTGGGGCCTGTTCCGGAGCTCCGCCGGAGGGGGCATCCATCACGGAGGGCTTCTACATCATCACCATAGCCTCTCTGATGAAGTGTGAGTAGTTTACCTCAGACCTTCGGGTCCATAGTTAGTAGCTAGATGGCTTCTTCTCTCTTTTTGGATCTCAATACAATGTTCTTCCCCTCTCTCGTGGAGATCTATCCGATGTAATCTTCTTTTTGTGGTGTGTTTGTTGAGACTGATGAATTGTTGGTTTATGATCACGATTATCTATGAACAATATTCGAATCTTCTCTGAATTCTTTTATGTATGATTGGTTATCTTTGCAAGTCTCTTCAAATTATCAGTTTGGTTTGGCCTACTAGATTGATCTTTCTTGCAATGGGAGAAGTGCTTAGCTTTGGGTTCAATCTTGCGGTGTCCTTTCCCAGTGATAGTAGGGGCAGCAAGGCACGTATTGTATTGTTGCCATCGAGGATAACAAGATGGATTTTTTATATCATATTGCATGAATTTATCCCTCTACATCATGTCATCTTGCTTAAGGCGTTACTCTCTTTTCATGAACTTAATACTCTAGATGCATGCTGGATAGCGGTCGGTGAGTGGAGTAATAGTAGTAGATGCAGGCAGGAGTCGGTCTACTTATCTCGGACGTGATGCCTATATACATGATCATACCTAGATATTCTCACAACTATGCTCAATTCTGTCAATTGCTCAACAGTAATTCA
The DNA here is from genome assembly GCF_018294505.1 of Triticum aestivum. Lineage (NCBI taxonomy): Eukaryota > Viridiplantae > Streptophyta > Magnoliopsida > Poales > Poaceae > Triticum > Triticum aestivum. Next base: position 405,060,865 of record NC_057811.1, on the reverse strand, counting down.
TTCACCCACCGTAAAATACTTACTTTTGAGAGAAGCCACTAGTGAAATCTATGGCCCCCGGGTCATCATATTAATCTTCCAACACTTTGTTATTGCCTTTGCTTTTTTACTTTGCTTTTATTTTGCTTTGCATCTTTATCATAAAAATACCAAAAATATTATCCTATCATATCTATCAGATCTCACTCTCGTAAGTGACCGTGAAGGGATTGACAACCCCTTATCACGTTGGTTGCGAGGATTTATTTGTATTGTCCAGGTGCGAGGGACTCGCGCGTAGCCTCCTACTGGATTGATACCTTGGTTCTCAAACACCGAGGGAAATACTTACGCTACTTTGTTGCATCACCCTTTCCTCTTCAAGGGAAAACCAACGCAGTGCTCAAGAGGTAGCAACCCCATAACACGGCATGAAAAGTCCGAACACTTTCGACAGTGCGGCACCACGAACTTATAGCATTATATGCATCAGCTCCGAATCATGTCTTGGGTCAATAGTTTGGTTTGCCCGGCTCCCATGTTTTGGTACCTTACGTTCCGCTATATCAGCTAAGGTAGCGCTGGGAGAACTACTGCGATTCTGTCCCGGTTCTTCCGGACGAGCACCTCAGTAGAGAAAGCCGAAAACTGACTGTCATGATGCGGCGAGAGCTGGTCGCTGTTCGAGAGGTATCAAATCCTTAAAGATTTTTTCCGCTTTGGGCGAGGAGTCGGCCTTGTCCGATTTAGGCGTACGTAATGCCCCAAGTTCGGCCTTCCGAATACTAGGGGCTTCGCCAAAATTTAAAATTATAGACTTCTATGGCTAAGTGAGAGTGATAAAGCTTGATAGTACGATTGCCTGGTTCGTTGTGCTGAACACCTCCTTCGAAGGACCCAAAACTGGGATAAAGAGTGATCAGATTTATCCCGAACACCTCAGTACTAGTTATATGGGGGAAGAAGCCGACGACTCCCCAACTCTCAGATTTTATAAACGGCCGCACAGATGGTAATATTTTAAATCAACAAGCGTTATATAGTGCACATGAACTAGTTTTCATATTACAGGATCACATGAGTATATTCATTCAAATATTACATCCTTAGCACATTCTTCCGCTACAAGGCGAACACCCTTCAGAACATTGTCATAATACTTTTCGGGATGGCGATGCTCCTTGCCCTCCGGCGGCCCCTCCTTCACCAGCTTTTCGGCGTCCATCTTCGCCCAGTGCACTTTCGCCCGGGCAAAAGCCCTGCGCGCACCTTCAATGCAGACGGACCGCTTTATGACTTCAAACCGTGGGCAGGCATTCACAAGCCGCTTTACCAGGCCGAAGTAGCTGGCAGGCAGGGGCTCGCCAGGCCACATCTGGACTATGAGACCCCTCATGGCCAGTTTGGCCGCCTTGTGAAGCTCGACCAGTTGCTTCAACTGGTCGCTCAAGGGCATCGGATGTTCGGTCCGAGTATACTGAGACCAGAACAACTTCTCCGTTGAGCTCCCTTCCTCGTCCCGGTAGAACTCTGCGGCATCCGATACGCTGCGGGGCAGATCTGCGAACGCTCCTGGAGAGCTCCGAATTCGGGTAAGTAAAAGGAAAGTTTCCTTCACATGCTTGCTTTGCATAATGAATGCCTTACCCGCTGCTATCTTCTTGACCGCCTGAATCTCCTGGAGGGCCTTTTGGGCTTCGGCCTTGGCATTTTGCGCGTTCTCGAGGGCCTTCGCAAGCTCGGACCCTTGCGTCTTAGAGTCATGCTCCAAGGACTCGTATTTCTTGACAAAATCCTGGAGCTCTTGCTGAACCTCGCCGATTCGGGCCTCGTGCTTCTCGCGCTCGATGTGCTCCTTGGCCGCTTTGTCTTCAGCCTCGAACAACGCCTTCTTCAGGGCCGCCACTTCGGCCGTGGCCCCTAGCAAAATACATGACGATCCTATGATCTAACAACCACCTTCTTTTTTATCGATATACAGATGGGGTATCACTTACCTTTGTTCTCTTCGAGCTGCGTCTTGGTAAGGCCGAGCTCTTCCTCGGACCGCTCAAGGTCCCGCTTGAGTGCGGAGACCTCCGCCGTACGAGCGGCAGCGGCCAGTAGCGAAGCCTGCTTATTCACATAGACATATTTTGATTAGACTCCTATGATTATTATTTGATCCTCTGTTCGGCCTTTCTTTGCGAACACCAAACAGAGCATCAGGGGCTACTGTCTATGCTGTAACATTTTCTCACAATTTGATTACTTACCTCAAAGCCTGTTAGGAGGCTGGCGCAGGCTTCAGTCAGTCCGCTTTTGGCGGACCGAACCTTCTCGACCACCACACTCATGATAGTGCGGTGCTCTTCGTCAATGGAAGCTCTGTGAAGCGCCTCCAGCAAATTGTCCGATGCCTCTGGATGGACAAAGGCCATCGGCACAGACGGCTTGCCCCCCTTTGCGAGGGGTCGCCTGACAGAATCCGGAACCACTGGAGGTTCCGGCGCAGTATTCGGCTGGGGGTAAACTTGCTGCCCCCATCATTAGAGCCCATGGGAGTCTTGCCCCCCATGCGCCCAGCATCTGGAATGTCGCCTTGGGGCGCCTCCAGAACTACCTCCCCTTGGTTTGGTGCCCTTTGAGACAACACCTCGACGTCGTCCGTAGGGCGGGGGGAGGAGGCGGTCGGGAGTGAATCGCTGTTCATCTCCGACTGGCCCAAAGACTCATCCGAAGAGGATACGTCGATATGGGCTTTGGATGGACTGCATGATCATGTTTGGCGTGATAAGAAGCAATAAAACAAAACGTACCAGAACCATTATGGTATCTGGATACTTACGACTTTGCCAGAGGCTTGTCCCTGGGTAACCACTCCTCGTCGCTGAAAGCGGCCGCTGTGGAGCAGTCCGGAAGGAGGGTCCTTCCCTTCTTGGACCCTTCGGCCTCCCCAGATGGGGCGGCCTTCCTTTTCTTGTCTCCTCCGGCTGGGGGGGGGGAGAACTTTCCTCTTCCCCCTCCTCGTTTTTGTGGGAGGAGGGTGCCTCGGTGTTATCGGACGATGAGTCCGATACAACCTTGCGCCGGAGACCTTTCCTGGTCCCCGCGGCCTTCTTCTTGGCCTTCTTCTCCGGCGCCTCATAGGGCATCGGAACCAGCATCTCCATTAAGAGAGCCCTTGCTAGATCTTTGGGCAGTGGGGCCGAACAATCGATCTGCTCCGCTGTCGTGACCCAGTCCTGTTAAATGGCGTGGAGGCTTAGATCCCTCACACGGTTATACTGGGGAAAGGGACATCTTATGAGATATAAGGAGCTTACCGGATTGGTAGGGCGCTTTGCGCTGAGTCCGCGATCCTCGGTAAGGGGAGGGGGTACCTCGGCGGACTTGAACAACACCTTTCAGATGTCTTGGTGCGTCGTGTCGAAGAGCTCTCGTAGCGTCTGGTGCTTAGACGAGTCGAACTCCCACATATTGAATGCCCGTCTTTGACACGGGAGGATCCGGCGGAAGAGCATGACCTGGACCACGTTGACAAGCTTGATTTTCTTGCTTATCATGTTTTTAACGCAGTTCTGGAGTCCGGTCAGCTCCACCGATGAACCCCAGGATAGGCCCTTCTCTTTCCAGGAGGTGAGCCGCATGGGGATGCCGGATCGAGATTCGGGGGCCGCCACCTAGTTGGTGTCGCGCGGCTCGGTGATGTAGAACCACCCCGACTGCCACTCCTTCACGGTCTCCACATAGGAGCCTTCGAGCCAGGTGACATTGGGCATTTTGCCCACCATGGCGCCTCCGCGCACCGCTTGCTGGCCGACCACCACCTTTGGTTTTACATTGAAGGTCTTCAGCCACAGGCCGAAGTGGGGCTTGAAGCGGAGAAAGGCCTCGCACACGACGATAAACGCCGAAATGTTGAGGATGAAATTAGGGGCCAGATCATGGAAGTCCAGCCCGTAGTAGAACATGAGCCCGCGGAAAAATGGGTGGAGGGGAAATCCCAGCCCGCGGACAAAGTGGGTGAGGAATACAACCCTCTCGTGGGGTTCTGGAGTAGGGACGATCTACCCCGCGTCTGGGAGCCGGTGCGCGATGTCTGCGGGCAGGTATCCGGCTTCCCGGAGCTTCGTAATGTTCTCCTCCATAACGGAGGAGACCATCCACTTCCCTCCCGCTCCAGACATGTTTGGAGTGGTCTTGCGGAGAAAATGCGAACTTGGGCGCTGGAGCTCGAGTGCGCGAGAATGGATAGGCAGGGAAGAAGAAGGCGTGGGTGAAAAAGAGGAGTCCTTGTCCCTTTATAAGGGCGGTAAAAACTGCGCGCCTCCCCACTTGCCTGGTAAACTCGCTTATTGATGGCGCGGTTGGGTTACCCACACCCGTATTGATGAGAATCCCGTGATAAGGGGACACGATCTCTACTTCGACAAGACGTGCCAACAAAACCGCCTCGCAATATGTGCAGTAGCTGGTTGAGAAAAACGGTTCGAATAATGACTGGGCCATGGCGTGATGTCACGCTACGAAATTTGTCAGCAGATTAGATTTGTGGGATATTGTACTCTCTACGGTGGAGTGTGGAATTTGTTTTGCAGAGCCGGGCACGATCCTTGTGTTCAAAATCTTCTATGGAGTATTGGGAGGAGGAACCCGCCTTGCAATGCCGACGACAATATGCGCGCCGGACTCATCGTCATTGAAGCCTGGTTCAGGGGCTACTGAGGGAGTCCTGGATTAGGGGGTCCTCGGATTGCCGGACTATATACTTTGGCCGGATGGGACTCTCCTTTGCGTGGAAGGCAAGCTTGGCAATTCGGATATGTAGATCTCCTCCCTTGTAACCGACTCTGTGTAACCCTAGCCCCCTCCGGTATCTATATAAACCGGAGGGTTTAGTCCGTAGGACAACAACAATCAGAATCATAGGCTAGCTTCTAGGGTTTAGCCTCTACGATCTCATGGTAGATCAACTCTTGTAATACTCATATCATCAAGATCAATGAAGCAGGAAGTAGGGTATTACCTCCATCGAGAGGGCCCGAACCTGGGTAAACATTGTCTCTCCGCCTCCTGTTACCATCCGCCTTAGACGCACAGTTCGGGACTCCCTACCCGAGATCCGCCGGTTCTGACACCGACAGGGGTACTTTTGTAACACACCCTACATTTTGGACAAGCGCGTCCCTAAGTCATGGTTCACCCCCTCCCATCGCCTCCTTTTTGCCATTCGAAATCCCAGGCCACCATAACCTCTCCGCTCCAGCCGCGAAACCCCACCCTCCTCCGTCCGCATCCTCACCGCTGCCCAGCCGGAGCCTCTTCCCCGACGATGTCATCCACCGCAACAGCTCGACGTCCCTCGTCCACCTCCCCGGATGAGGATCCGTCATCCATCTCCTTGTCCCGCCGGTTCAGCCGCCCCGTCCTCCACCTCTAAGGAGCTGCTCTAACGATCGCCTCGTCTATCGCGGCTGCTCCATCCCCACAGCGCCGCCTTAACCTGCTCCACCGGAACCGCAACATCCTCACCGACTCCTCGGACGATGCCGAGGCCTACTCAGCGCCACCAAAGAGATTGTACACTCATCGCATCGCACCTTCTCCTTAACTCGACCTCCCGGCGCCTACGGTGCTCCATCACACACCCCCATGGAGCGGCTACCTTGAAGCCGGCCCCGCGGGCGACATCTCCACGATGGCTCTCCCCCAGTGCGAGGCCCCTTCAGCGGCGGCGTCCATACCAGCCGGATCTGCTGTTGCTCCGGCTCTTGCTCGATCGCTCGCTCACCCAGCTGCTACTGCTCTGGCTCTCGCTTGCTCGCTCGCTCGCGCTGCTGCTGCTCTCCCCTTCGCTCGTGCTACTACTCTGCTCTGATTTAGCTACACTTCAGTTGACTGGATCGACTTTTGGGCCAGTCGATTTTCAGGGGGTGGGGGGCTCCCCGGAGTTAAGGAAGAACCACCCGCAGCGGGGACGGGGGCTCGCCGGAGAGGTACCCCACTATCTATCTTAGGGTTCAGGGTGGGGGCGGGGGGCCTAGAGGGCTTGCCGGGGCGGCGGCGGACCGGCGGTGGGGAGTTGTTTCGGGGCGGCGAGGCGGCGCTGGGGCCGGCGGTTCGGCCGGTGGTGGCTGGCGGCTCAGGGGGGTGCAGGTTGAAGATGAACTGCAGGCTCTCCCTAAAATACATGTCAAGTGCCTCTCTGCTACCATTGCATTCGGTTTTGACAGTAACATTTAGATTCCACAGTAAATTTCAGTTTCGACAGTTAAGTTCAGAGTCAACAATTTTTACCTCATTTGTTGTAGTTAGGTGGTTTTTGGTGATGTAAATTTTACATCATCTATTGGAGATGCTATTAGAATCCCACTTGAGATTGACGATGTCTGTCTTGTGCTTCTTCAGCCTTGACATCTTACGGCTCACCGGAGCTGCTCCAACGACAGAACGATCCATCACAATAGAGCAGTGCCCTGGACGCCGTCTACAGATTCCTCAGATCTTCCTCCACACCTCCGACAACCACCTTTGCCTCAACTGCTTCATCGACCAACCCAATGATGCTGAGGTCGACACGGCTACGGCAAAGAGGTTGTACACTTGTTGCATCACTTATTACTATACATTCATGTCGATCCATTAGGGCTATTTTGGTTCAACGGAAAAACATAGCAATAGGGAATTTTCCAATGGCACTCTACTATTCAATTATTCATGCATTTTGTTGAAAGGAATGAAGCAAAACATCAACCTGGACCTACTTTTCAAAATCCTATGCATGAAAACAAGACCAAGTGCATTAGTGGCAGAATAACATTCTAACTGTACATGCTTTCATATGGTTTCACTTTATTTTGGCCATGTTTCTTTGCATTCCTCTGCTCTTCCAATTCCTGTAAACCAAACACCCAAGTTGATAGAAATCCTGTGTTTACAAATGCTCTCTTTACCATGTGCATTCCTATCCTATTCCGGTGTTTTTCCTATCCCTGCGTTTTTAGAATCATGCAAGCCAAATGAGCCCTTACAGAATTACTTCAGTTACAGGTAGGTGTCGAAGGGAACTTTGTGTGGTTTGTCCTGCTCCTGCCGCGACGTCGTTCACCTCACCTGAGCTGCTCCATCGACAGAAACATCCACCAAACCAGACATCACGACTCCTGACCGTCTTTCGCCGCCTCAGATCTCCTTCCCTGCCGCCGGCACCCACCGCAACGGCATCACCATCATCGACTCAGCAGATGAACCTGAGGAGTACACGAGTCCATAAGAGAGATCGCACTCTTTTGTTTTTGCTTATGTTATGCATTGCTTAAAATTACCTGCTACTTTATCGTCCCGTTCACCTCTTGGACTCCAAGTCAGGTCCAAATTAATGTTCAAAGTTGAGTTCTAAATTAGTTGTGGGGCACATATCAAGGAAGCAATGAATAGTATCTCTGTCTAATATCTGGTTCACCTAGGGTATGCCTATGTTGTTCATCTTGGGTGGGAAACAAATAGTAAAGCAATCATCATCTGTCTTTTTATTAAATTAAAGCAATCATCATCTGTCTTTTTATTAAATTAAAGCAATCATCAGCCTGCTATCATTATTTTTGGATCCATCCACTGGTTGTTACCATCACTCTAAATTTCTGCATGCTCTCCTTACATAATCTCATCATATTTTTTTCGTATGCATGTCAGATATTGTACACAGTCATGCTGAATATGTAGAGAAAAAGAGAAGAGTTTTGCACGGCAATACAATGTCATGCAGACATCGCTCCATGGTGGGTTCAATGGTAAACCCTCCCCACCCCTCTCCAGATTGTAATCCAGAGGAAGATATCTGTTCTGAGGCGGATTCAGACGCCGCTGACCACTCCTATTTACCCCCAAGGTGTTTGCTCTACCTTGGCATGATGATGTTAGTCATATCATGCATATGTTGCCTTGCAGTGCCTACTTTTGTCATCATATATATCATCTGCTTAGTTTAGACATGTTCTGTAATGCCACCTGTTTAGTTTCTATATCATATATGGGAATTATGCAGTCTCATGTCTTTTAGCCAGCCATAATATATGTGAAATGTGCAATGTCATCCTGTTTAACCAGGCATCATATATTTGAATGATATCTTGCCCATCCTTTTCTTCATTACATTTCCATTTTTCGACAATGTTTGTACATTAAACTACTCTTCCTATGAATCAGCCATTTGGGTGGGAGATTGAAAAATCTGGAGTGAAAACAAGGCCTTCAGAGCAGACAGTGCTACCTGTCGAAGCAGATCTCTTGTTGGGTCCCGATAGCTCCTCAAAGATGGATCCAGAGACAGATGACCAGTCCTATTCCCCCACCAAGGTGTATGCTCTAACTTGGCACGATTATAGTGCTCATATCATGCATATGGTGTCTTGCATTGCATAGTTTAGACATCATATACACAATATTCAACACCATGTTCTTAGTTCAGACATCATATCTAATGCCCTCTGTTTAGCATATAAATCACATATGTGAATTAAATGATGCGATCCTGATTACTTAGATAACATGTAGGTGAATTATGTCATGCGATCTTGTTTAGTTATTCATCATATCTTTGAATTATGTTATGCTATGCTATCCAGTGTAGATAGACATCATATATGTGAAATTATGTCATGCTATCTGTTTTAGTAAACAATATACATGTCAACTATTTCATGTCCTCTTTTTTCCACACTATCTATTGCATCTGTCTCTCATACAATGTCTTTACATTCAACTATGTTTCCTGTTTATCATCCATTTGAATTGGAGTGGGTGATGCCAGCATCTAGCGGACTAAAAACACGGTCTTCAAATAAAACAGTGCTACCTCTTGGTGGAGATAGCACCCCGGTTGTACATGCAAGAGAACCAGCCCTACCACACATAACCCAAACTCTCGCAGATTGTACCCCTACTGCGATGGACAGAGAACCAGCTTCACCCAATCTAACCCCAACCCCAAGAGATAGTAACCCAGTTCCTGTTGACACATCACCATCTCCACCATAGAGCTCCCAAACAAGAGCAGTTAGTAAGGCAGCTCCAGTGCCCAAAGGGCCAGTACTACCACAGCGAACCCCAACTCCACCAGTTAGTACGCCTATTCCCGTGGAGGAAGCACAACCAGCTAGTCGGAGTTTAGCATCTATCGCATTTGATGTTGTTAAATCGTATGTGCATATCTTCCCATCTTGGAAATATATACTGAAGATGAAGGAAAATGCCAGTTGCAGGTGCTTGTCCAGGAGTTATGTGTAAGTAATGTTATTCATGGCAATTACTTTGCTTTGTCCCATACATCCTACCTCCATGATGGTTATAATACAGCAAATATTCCCATTTTTCTCTATATAGAAGGACCGATTTGGAAACTCAGGATGAGGTAACCTGTGCTAATACCTCTGTTATCTTCAAGAATGCTTGGTGGCAGTATCGGAATTACCTGAAGAAAACGTACTTCACCAGCAAAGAAAATCATCAAATTCCCTTACGTTCTCCTGAGACACATTTACTGGACGATGCCTGGGAACACCTTGTTCTGTACTGGTCCCGAACCAAGAATGTGGTAAGGTCTATGAGCCCATTTTCTATTTTTAAGTACTATATTCTTGCGTCTTACTATACTCTGTTCATGTAGAACAAGTGCCTAAACATGAAGAACAACTGTTCTAATTTAAGATTCCATTGCTATCATAGTTCAAAAAAGCGCTAGGCGTTAATTGTGCGTTTTGCCACCGCCTTGCGCTTTACTGACCAAAGCGCATGCTTATGCGCAGTTATGCATAGATTAAGCGTAGTTATGCGCAATGCATTTCGCCAACGCCTAGAGCCTAGGCGCGCTTAAGCGCTCGCTTAGGCGCGCCGTTTTTAACTATGATTGCTATCGTGCATACTGATTTGCTCTTGTATCACTGTATTTACTCATACAAACTTATTTTTAAATTGAAGGATCCAATCGAAACTCCAATGGCACAACAGGTATGTTCACGCATGTTTCTTTAACAGGCTTGCTCTTATCAATAGCTCTGTTGATTTCAAGTTCAATTGTGTATACAATTGACTTCTCATATCATGCACATTACTAGCATCACAACAGAGCCAATAGTGTTGTTGTACATGTAGACCCGTGGTACCCATCTGAAATCTTGTTGTGCCGTGTAGTTTCCCACGCTTTGTATTCTTTCACTGCTACTTTGTATTGAACTGATATGATTTGAACCGTGTCTCTATTTTGATTTGGCAAGACAATGGAGTGACCATAGGACATAGATATATGTTTGTTTGATGCTTTTATTATGTACTAGTACTTGGCAATAGAAGACTTGGTAGTTTAATCCTGTCCGCCTTACTAATGAACTGGTTCATCGAAATGAGTTTCATATACTAGTATATGCTAAACCTGTTATGTGTCTGCTTGTTTCTTCTTTTAGAATGCTGACAGAATATTGGGGAAGAGTGCCTTATTAAGCAATGGTAAAGGAAGTAATGGACATAAGGTTCAAGATAGTGACACATCCTTGTTGGTCTCCAACAAAGCTGATAAAACAGCTAAGGAAGACTATCTCGAAGACAGTGAGACAACCCCAAAGTCCTGTCTTGGTTTAGTGTTCGAGTTACTGGCCACTACCGCTTGCACAAGCTATTCAAACTCACTGCCTGAATCAGTTCGGTTTCTTGAGTCTCAACTACAAGTTGAAAGACATCGATCAGCTGTGCTGCGACAAGAAGCGGAAGGACTGCGGAAGTCCCTGGAGCATTCAGATGCATACTTTCTGGTGTAACAGCAAGCGTTGGAGGATTTTAGCGCCAAACTAGACAAAGCTAATAAGCTTGCTAAGCTTATTGCCAGCATGGTGGATACCCAGGATAATGTTTCTTGAGCTCTTCTAAAGTTGTTTCAGTTATGCTCTTGTTTTGCTGCCGCGTTTATTTGCACTGGTGACCAATTTTGACGGCTAGTGTATGTAATATGCTACTTTGTTCCCTATATTTGCACTGGTGGCGAACTTTGATTCCCAGTGGATGTAATATGTGTAATAGCGGTAATAGGCTAGCGTTAATTGCTTGCTTATTTATTTCCTTATTGTCTTGTTTAGTTGTTTGCTTGTAGTCACTGCAGTTCTTTTTTTGTGTTTTTCTTGTGGCCACAATAACCTATTTTTGGAAACTAGGCCAAAATAATCATGGCAACACATGGACTGTTGTAACCATGGGCCTCCTGCGGGCCGTATGATCCATGGGCCTTCTATGGGCCGTAGGATCCATTGGCCTTCTATACGGGGCGTAGGATCCATGGGCCTTCTACGGGCCATACGATCCATGGGCCTTTTATGGGCCGTAGGATCCATGGGCTTTCTACGGGGCGTATCATCATTTTGCCAATCATGGGCCATACTATTCGTGGACAATAACGGGTCGTTAATAGGCCGTATTTGATAACTCTATGAAAACAGCCCAACAGATTTTTTTGACATGAAAACGGCCCAACGTATTAACGGACCACAAACGGGCCGATTGTAACCACGGGCTGAATTTGGCCCACAAGCAGAAAATGACAGTAACGGGCCATGAGTAACCGAATGCTGGAAATGAGCCCAAGAATAAATGGGCCCTGAGAAGGCCGAAAGATAACATGGGCTGGAAACGGCCCAATGGAATAATGGGCCATTAATGGGTATGAAGTGATACACTGTTCATTACGGGCCAGTTTCACCACGTGTCGTTTATGCGTATAAAGTGATACACTGTTCATTACGGGCCAGTTTTACCACGGGCCGTTAATGGGCCAAGAGTTACAAAGGGCCTCATATGGGCCGAAAGACGTCATGGGCCATACATGGGCCGGAAGTTAAAACGGGCTGGAATTATATTGGACGGGGCAGATTACGCAACTGGTCCTAATTCGGATAGGCCGTAAACGGGCCCTGGGTTGGCGGGCTGTAAATGGGCTATATGCGAACAGGTCGTTAACAGGCTTGCCGTGGGCCGGCCCGCCACCTTTTGACCAAGTCAAATGGGCCGGCCTTTTCACAGGAATGGGCCTCTGTTGGGCCATGCCACGTGTCGATGTATCATAGGCACTTTGGGTCCAATGAGTGGATGACATCTGTCCCAACGGTGAGCCGACACGTGTTTCCTCCTGCCAATGATGATTTTACACATGGGAAAACCCCATTGGTCGGGGTTGTTAATGGGTTATTGGATCCAAAACCGGACCCGATAGCTCAACGGCGTTCCGTTACGGTGGATGCCACGTGTCGGTCACCCTTGACGAAAGCACTTCTGTGACGCGCGATTTATCGTCATGGAAGTGGACACTTCCGTGAAGATAATTTTGGTAATGTCATGGAACACTTCTACGACAGCACAGGTATGACTATCTTGATTCTGTCATAAATTTGTCATGGATGTACATGCCTGACAGAAAACGTGACCTACTGTGACAAACACGTATCATCACGGAAGTGTATTTTTTGTAGTGGATGGTGCTTTGGAGATGGAGATCAAAGGCACAAGATGATGATGGCCATATCATGTCACATATTTTGATTGCATGTGATGTTTGTCCTTTATGCATCTTATTTTGCTTAGTACGATGGTAGCATTATAAGATGATCTCTCACTAAATTTCAAGGTATAAGTGTTCTCCCTGAGTATGCACCGTTGCTACAGTTCGTCGTGCCGAGACACCACGTGATGATCGGGTGTGATAAGCTCTACGTTCACATACAACGGGTGCAAGGAAGTTTTGCACATGCAGAATACTCGGGTTAAACTTGACGAGCCTAGCATATGCAGATATGGCCTCGGAACACTGAGGCCGAAAGGTCGAGCATGAATCATATAGTAGATATGATCAACATAGTGATGTTCACCATTCGAAGGTACTCCATCTCACGTGATGATCGGACATGGTTTAGTTGATTTGGATCACGTGATCATTTAGATGACTGGAGGGATGTCAATCTAAGTGGGAGTTCTGAAGTAACATGATTAATTGAACTTTAATTTATCATGAACTAAGTACCTGATAGTTTTTGCATGTCTATGTTGTTGTAGATCAATGGCCCGTGCTACCGTTCCCTTGAATTTTAATGTGTTCCTAGAGAAAGCTAAGTTGAAAGATGATGGTAGCAACTACACGGACTGGGTCCGTAGCTTGAGGATTATCCTCATTGCTGCACAGAAGAATTACGTCCTGGAAGCACCGCTAGGTGCAAGACCCTCTGCAGGAGTGATAACCCACAAGTATAGGGGATCGCAACAGTTTTCGAGGGTAGAGTATTCAACCCAAATTTATTGATTCGACACAAGGGGAGCCAAAGAATATTCTCAAGTATTAGCAGCTGAGTTGTCAATTCAACCACACCTGGATAACTTAGTATCTGCAGCAAAGTATTTAGTAGCAAAGTAGTATGGAAGTAACGGTAACGGTGGCAAAAGTAACAGTAGCAGTTTTGTAGTAATTGTGACAGTGGCAACGGTAAAGTAACTAAGCAAAGAACAATATGTGAAAAGCTTGTAGGCATTGGATCAGTGATGGAGAATTATGCCGGATGCAATTCCTCATGTAATAGTTATAACATAGGGTGCCACAGAACTAGCTCCAGTTCATCAATGTAATGTAGGCATGTATTCCGAATATAGTCATACGTGCTTATGGAAAAGAACTTGCATGACATCTTTTGTCCTACCCTCCCGTGGCAGCGGGGTCCTATTGGAAACTAAGGGATATTAAGGCCTTCTTTTAATAGAGTACCGGACCAAAGCATTAGCACTTAGTGAATACATGAACTCCTCAAACTACGGTCATCACCGGTAAGTATCTCGATTATTCTCACTTCGGGGTTAATGGATCATAACACATAATAGGTGACTATAGACTTGCAAGATAGGATCAAGAACTCACATATATTCATGAAAACATAATAGGTTCAGATCTGAAATCATGGCACTCGAGCCCTAGTGAAAAGCATTAAGCATAGCAAAGTCATAGCAACATCAATCTCGGAACATAGTGGATACTAGGGATCAAACCGTAACAAAACTAACTTGATTACATGGTAAATCTCATCCAACCCATCACCATCCAGCAAGACTACGATGGAATTACTCACGCACGGCGGTGGGCATCATGAAATTGGTGATGGAGGAAGGTTGATGATGACGATGGCGACGGATTCCCCTCTCCGGAGCCCCGAACGGACTCCAGATCAGCCCTCCCGAGAGAGATTAGGGCTTGGCGGCGGCTCCATATCATAAAACACAATGAATCCTTCTCTCTGATTTTTTTCTCCCCAAACGTGAGTATATAGAGTTGGAGTTGAGGTCGGTGGAGCACCAGGGGGCCCACGAGGCAGGGGGCGCGCCCAGGGGGTAGGCGCGCCCCCACCCTCGTGGACAGGGTGTGAGCCCCGTGGCCTTGATTCTTTTGCCAGTATTTTTTATTAATTCCAAAAATATTCTCCGTGAAGTTTCAGGTCATTCCGAGAACTTTTATTTCTGCACAAAAATAACACCATGGCAATTCTGCTGAAAACAGCGTCAGTCCGTGTTAGTTCCATTCAAATCATGCAAGTTAGAGTCCAAAACAAGGGCAACAGTGTTTGGAAAAGTAGATATGATGGAGACGTATCAACTCCCCCAAGCTTAAACCTTTGCTTGTCCTCAAGCAATTCAGTTGACAAACTGAAAGTGATAAAGAAAAAAATTTACAAACTCTGTTTGCTCTTGTTGTTGTAAATATGTAAAGCCAGCATTCAAGTTTTCAGCAAAATTATGAACTAACCATATTCACAATAACATTTAGGTCTCATATTTACTCATATCAATGGCATAATCAACTAGTGAGCAATAATAATAAATCTCGGATTACAACACTTTCTCAAAACAATCATAATATGATATAACAAGATGGTATCTCGCTAGCCCTTTCTGAGACCGCAAAACATAAATGCAGAGCACCTTTGGAGATCAAGAACTGACTAAACATTGTAATTCATGGTAAAAGAGATCCATTCATACTCAATATAAATTAATAGTAATGGATGCAAATGATAGCGGTGCTCTCGAGCTGGTGGTTTTTAATAAGAGGATGATGACTCAACATAAAATTAAATAGATAGGCCCTTCGCAGAGGGAAGCATGGATTTGTAGAGGTGCCAGAGCTCGATTTTGAAATAGAGATGAATAATATTTTGAGCGGCATACTTTCATTGTCAACATAACAACCGAGAGATCTCGATATCTTCCATGCTACACACATTATAGGCGGTTCCCAAACAGAATGGTAAAGTTTATACTCCCCCACCACCAACAAGCATCAATCCATGGCTGGCTCGAAACAACGAGTGCCTCCAACTACCAACTACCCTGGGGGAGTTTTCTTTGCAATTATTTCGATTTGATTTGCTTAGAGCATGGGACTGGGCATCCCGGTGACCAGCCATTTTCTCGTGAGTGAGGAGCGGAGTCCAAACCTCTTGAGAATAACCCGCCTAGCATGGAAGATACAGACAGCCCTAGTTGATACATGAGCTATTCGAGCATGCAAAACAGAATTTCATTTGAGGGTTTAGAGTTTGGCACATACAAATTTACTTGGAACGGCAGGTAGATACCTCATATAGGAAGGTATGGTGGACTCATATGGAATAACTTTGGGGTTTATGGAAGTGGATGCACAAGCAGTATTCCCACTTAGTAGAAGTGAAGGCTAGAAAAAGACTGGGAAGCGACCAACTAGAGAGCGACAACAGTCATGAACATGCATTAAAATTAATAAACATTGAGTGCAAGCATGAGTAGGATATAATCCACCATGAACATAAATATCGTGGAGGCTATGTTGATTTTGTTTCAACTACATGCGTGAACATGTGCCAAGTCAGGTCACTCGAATCATTCATAGGAGGATACCACCCTATCATACCACATTACAACCATTTTAATAGCATGTTGGCACGCAAGGTAAACCATTATAAACTCCTAGCTAATTAAGCATGGCATAAGCTACTATAATCTCTAATTTTCATTACAAACATGTTTCATTCATAATAGGCTGAATCAGGAACGATGAACTAATCATATTTACCAAAAACAAGAGAGGTCAAGTTCATACCAGCGTCTCTCATCTCAATCAGTCCATCATATATCGTCATTATTGCCTTTCACTTGCACGACCGAACGGTGTGAATAATAATAGTGCATGTGCATTGGACTAAGCTGGAATCTGCAGGCATTTAATACAAGGGAGAAGACAAGGTAATATGGGCTCTTTGTTAAATCAACAATTATGCATATAAGAGCCACTTCAACATTTTCATTATGGTCTTCTCCTCCCGACCCCTAGAGAAAAGAAAATAAATAAAACTATTTACACGGGAAAGCTCCCAACAAGCAAAAGAAGAACGAGAAATCTTTTTGGGTTTTCTTTTAATTATTACTACTACAAGCATGGAAAGTAAACTAGCTAAAAGCTACAACTAATTTTTTGTTCTTCTTAAGGTTTTTCAAACACACAAGAAGAAAGCGGGAAAAAGGAAAATAAACTAGCATGGATATTACAGTGAAAAAGTATGAGCACCGACAACTAGAATGAGTGTGTGAACATGAATGTAATGTCGGTGAGAGATACGTACTCCCCCAAGCTTAGGCTTTTGGCCTAGGTTGGTCTATGGCCACAGCTGGCCTGGCGGATATCCAAAGTTGTAGTTGGGGTCGTACTGAGATGGAGCCTCGGGGTACCACTGGTTGGCGATCTCCTCCGGATCCCACTGGTAAACAGACTGACATGGAGGATCAACTTGTGGTTTCGGTTCTGGCTCTGGAGCTGGTGTGAGACTCTGGTAGGCATTAAATGCCTCCGGCAGAACAAGATACTTGCCTGAAGATAAGTTCAACAAAGAAGGAGCAGGCAAAGTAATAGTCTCAGGGTGATTTTTATCAAATATCAGTCTGTCGTTAAGCATCTTTTTCTTATTCTTAACAATAAAATCATGTGCTACCATACTCTTATAGTCTAGAAAAACAGGAGGCAACAACTTTTCTTCTTTCTCATAATGCCTAATAGGTATGTTAAAGTGTGCAGTGAGGCGCGAGGCGCGAGGCGAAGATACCTCCCAAGATGGGACCCTTCGTGCGGTTCAGATTTAACCGCTTGGCAACAATAGCGCCTAGACTCAAAGTGTTATCACGAAACAAGGCATGGCCCAAAATAACAATATCACGGGCACTAAGGTTTCCACATTTTCCGCGACCAATTAAACATCTACTAGCAAATATCGCAGAACCGGAAAATGTATGCTAGTAATTCTTGCATCGGAAACTTTCCTCGTTTCCCCTACAGCAATCATATCAATAAATCCTTCCACATCATTACGACGTGGTTCCTCTATGCTGCCTGTAAAGGGTATCTTACAGACCCGGCAGAAATCAGGAAGGGACATCTCCTTATACTCATCATATAAATGAAAATCTACCGAAGGTGGTGACCTCCTAGCATGGAATTGAAAATTTTGCACAAAAATATTAGTGAGTAGGAGATATTGTTCGCGCTGGTCGCGGAGGAAGTCGGTGAGGCCCGCATTCTTAGCCAAATAATAAAAATCATCATGAATCCCGGCTTCCCTCAAGAAATCACCACAAGGCCATTCACACGGCCGAACCTCCGTGGTGCGAGGGAGATTATATTTGGGCCTCTTATCCTCTTCACTTTGTTTATCCTTCGAGCTTCGGCTCGAAGAGCCCCTCAATAATCTCTTCATCGTTTTCTGAAATTTTTTGAAATTTTTAGTAACTCAAAATAAAAGTGAACCAAACTCAACAAAATTGATAGCAACTACTCCTACAAGTGCCTAGAGACTATATCATGCATTAGAACTACTTGGGACCATATAAATTTGACATGCAAGCTCAAGAACAGGGTCACCTAGGCAGCAAAAATTTGCAATGAATAAAGCACTAGAACAAAAGCTAATTGGACCATTGGAGGAGTCACATACCGAAGAACAATCCCCCAAAGCAGTTTTGTGAGTGGAGCTTTGAGCAAGGAGATCGAAAATGGCAGCAAGATGAGCTAGAACTCGTGCTTGAGCTGGTTGGTGATTTTTTTGATAGGAAGAAGGAGTGTGTGGTGGCTGGAATAAGTGGAGGGGGCCACCAGGGGCCCACGAGGCAGGGGCGCGCCCAGGGGGTGGGCGCGCCCTGGACCCTCGTGGCCAGGTGCTTGCTCCCCCTGATGTGTGTTGGGGAACGTAGCAGAAATTCAAAATTTTCCTACGTGTCACCAAGATCAATCTAGGAGATGCTAGCAACGAGAGGGGAGGAGTGCATCTACATACCCTTGTAGATTGCGAGCGGAAGCGTTCAAGAGAACGGGGTTGATGGAGTCGTACTCGTCGTGATCCAAATCACCGATGATCCTAGCGCCGAACGGACGGCATCTCCGTGTTCAACACACGTACGGAGCGGGGACGTCTCCTCCTTCTTGATCCAGCAAGGGGGGAGGAGAAGTTGATGGAGATCCAGCAGCACGACGGCGTGGTGGTGGAAGTAGCGGGATCCCGGCAGGGCTTCACCAAGCGCAAGCGGGGAGGAAGAGGTGTCACGGGAGGGAGGGAGGCGCCAGGGCTTGGGGTGCTGCTCCCATGCGCCTCCCCAGTATATATAGGGGTGGAGGGGGCTGGTTTCTTGCCCTCCAAGTCCATTGGGGCGTTGGCAAAGGTGGGGGAAAGAAATCCCATCATTTCCCTTCCCCACCGATTGTTATCCTACTTTTTTAGGGATCTTGATCTTATCCCTTCGGGATATGATCTTATTCCTTCTAAGGTGGGATCTTGGTGTGCCTTGACCAGGGGTGTGGGGCCTTGCCCCCACTACCCACGTTCATGTGGGTCCCCCCATGCAGGTGGGCCCCACTTCGGAACCTTCTAGAACCTTCCCGGTACAATACCGAAAAATCCTGAACATTTTCCGGTGGCCAAAATAGGACTTCCCATATATAAATCTTTACCTTCGGACCATTCCAGAACTCCTCGTGACATCCGGGATCTCATCCGGGACTCCAAACGACTTTCGGATTTCCGCATACTAATATCTCTACAACCCTAGCGTCACCGAACCTTAAGTGTGTAGACCCTACGGGTTCGGGAGACATGCAGACATGACCGAGACGACTCTCCGGTCAATAACCAACAGCGGGATCTTGATACCCATGTTGGCTCCCACATGTTCCACGATGATCTCATCGGATGAACCACGATGTCGAGGATTCAATCAATCCCGTATACAATTCCCTTTGTCAATCGGTACGTTACTTGCCCGAGATTCGATCGTCGGTATCCCAATACCTTGTTCAATCTCGTTACCGGCAAGTCACTTTACTCGTACCATAATGCATGATCCCGTGACCAAACACTTGGTCACATTGAGCTCATTATGATGATGCATTACCGAGTGGGCCTAGAGATACCTCTCCGTCATACGGAGTGACAAATCCCAGTCTCGATTCGTGCCAACCCAACAGACACTTTCGTAGATACCTGTAGTGCACCTTTATAGCCACCCAGTTACGTTGTGACGTTTGGTACACCCAAAGCATTCCTACGGTATCCGGGAGTTCCACAATCTCATGGTCTAAGGAAATGATACTTGACATTAGAAAAGCTCTAGCAAACGAACTACACGATCTTGTGCTATGCTTAGGATTGGGTCTTGTCCATCACATCATTCTCCTAATGATGTGATCCCGTTATCAATGACATCCAATGTCCATGGTCAGGAAACCATAACCATCTATTGATCAACGAGCTAGTCAACTAGAGGCTTACTAGGGACATGGTGTGGTCTATGTATTCACACATGTATTACGGTTTCCAGTTGATACAATTATAGCATGAACAACAGACAATTATCATGAACAAGGAAATACAATAACAACCATTTTATTATTGCCTCTAGGGCATATTTCCAACAGTCTCCCACTTGCACTAGAGTCAATAATCTAGTTCACATCACCATGTGATTAACACTCAAAGTTCACTAGAGTCAATAATCTAGTCCACATCACCATGTGATTAACACTCAATGAGTTCTAGGGTTTGATCATGTTATGCTTACGAGAGAGGTTTTAGTCAACGGGTCTGCAACATTCAGATCCGTGTGTGCTTTACAAATCTCTATGTCATCTTGTAGATGTAGCTACCACGCGCTACTTGGAGCTATTCCAAATAACTGCTCTACTATACGAATCCGGTTTACTACTCAGAGTCATCCGGATTAGTGTCAAAGTTTGCATCGACGTAACCCTTTACGACGAACTGTTTTACCACCTCCATAATCGAGAAAATTCCTTAGTCCACTAGATACTAAGGATAAGTTCGACCGCTGTCATGTGATCCATTCCCGGATCACTATTGTACCCCTTGACTAACTCATGGCAAGGCACACTTCAGGTGCGGTACACAGCATAGCATATTGTAGAGCCTACGTCTAAAGCATAGGGGACGACCTTCATCCTTTCTCTCTCTTCTGCCGTGGTCAGGTCTTGAGTCTTACTCAATACTCACACCTTGTAACACAGCCAAGAACTCCTTCTTTGCTGATCTATTTTGAACTCCTTCAAAATCTTGTCACGGTATGTATTCATTTGAAAGTACTATTAAGCGTTTTTGATCTATCCTTATAGATCTTGATGCTCAATGTTCAAGTAGCTTAATCCAGGTTTTCCATTAAAAAACACTTTTCAAATAACCCTGGATGCTTTCTAGAAATTCTACATCATTTCTGATCAACAATATATTAACAACATATACTCATCAAAAATTCTATAGTGCACCCACTCACTTCTTTGGAAATACAAGTTTCTCATGTACCTTGTATAAACCCAAAATCTTTGATCATCTCATCAAAGTGTTCATTCCAACTCCGAGATGCTTACTCCAATCCTTAGAAGGATTGCT
Organism: Triticum aestivum; assembly: GCF_018294505.1. Classification (NCBI taxonomy): domain Eukaryota; kingdom Viridiplantae; phylum Streptophyta; class Magnoliopsida; order Poales; family Poaceae; genus Triticum; species Triticum aestivum. The sequence continues at coordinate 405,039,917 of NC_057811.1, read as the reverse complement.
GGAGCTTTGCATACTTGTTAGCATCTTTCAGGATTGACAAAACCTTCTAGTTGTATCACATGCAACCTTTCCTCAAGAAAATCGTCGAGGAAACAATGTTTTGACATCCTATCTGCAAGATTTCATAAATAATGCAGTAACTGCTAATATAATTCTAACAGACTCTTAGCATCGCTACGAGTGAGAAAGTCTCATCGCGGTCAACTCCTTGAACTTGCCGGAAAACATCTTAACGACAAGTCGAGCTTTCTTAATGGTGACACTTACCATCATTGTCTGTCTTCCCTTTAAAATCCATCTGTACCCAACAGCCTTACGACCATCAAGTAGTTCTTTCAAAGTCTATACTTTGTTTTCATACATGGATCCTCTCGGATTTTATGGCCTCAAGCCATTGTCAGAATCCAGGCCCACCATCGCTTCTCCATAGCTCGTAGGTTCATTGTTGTCTAGCAACATGACTTCCAAGACAAGATTATGTACCACTCTGAAGTAGTACGCATCCTTGTCGTCCTATGAGGTTTGGTAGTGACTGGATCTGAAGTTTCATGATCACTATCATAAGCTTCCACTTCAATTGGTGTAGGTTCCACAGGAACAACTTCCTGTGCCCTGCTACACATTAGTTGAAGTGACGGTTCAATGACCTCATCAAGTCTCCACCATCCTCCCACTCAATTCTTTCGAGAGAAACTTTTCCTCGAGAAAGGACCCGTTTCTAGAAACAATCACTTTTGCTTCCAGATCTGAAATAGGAGGTATACCCAACTGTTTTGGGTATTCTATGAAGATGCATTTATCCGCTTTGGGTTCGAGCTTATCAGCCTGAAACTTTTTCACATAAGCGTTGCAGCCCAAACTTTTGAGAAACGACAGCTTAGGTTTCTCTAAACCATAGTTCATACGGTGTCGTCTCAACGGAATTGTGTGGTGCCTTATTTAAAGTGAATGCGGTTGTCTCTAATGCCTAACCCATAAACGATAGTGTAATTCGATAAGAGACATCATGGTATGCACCATATCCAATAGGGTGCCGTTTTGATATCCGGACACACCATCACAATATGGTGTTCCAGGCGGTATTAGTCGTGAAACAATTTCCACAATTTCTTAATTGTGTGCCAAACTCGTAACTCATATATTCATCTCTATGATCATATCATAGACATTTTATCCTCTTGTCACGACGATCTTCAACTTCACTCTGAAATTACTTGAACGTTTCAATAATTCAGACTTGTGTTTCATCAAGTAAATATTCTTAGCATCTACTCAAATCACCTGTGAAGCAAGAACATAACGATATCCACTGCATGCCTCAGCATTCATTGGACTGCACACATCAAAATGTATTACTTCCAACAAGTTGCTTTCTTGTTCCATCTTACTGAAAATGAGGCCTTTCAGTCATCTTGCCCATGTGGTATGATTTGCATGTCTCAAGTGATTCAAAATCAAGTGAGTCCAAACGATCCATCTGTATGGACTTTCTTCATGCATATATACTAATAGACATGGTTCGCATGTCTCAATCTTTTCAAAAACGAGTGAGTCCAAAGATCCATCAACATGGAGCTTCTTCATGCGTTTTATACAATATGACTCAAGTGGCAGTGCCACAAGTATGTGGTACTATCATTACTATCTTATATCTTTTGGCATGAACATGTGTATCACTACGATCGAGATTCAATAAACCATTCATTTTAGGTGCAAGACCATTGAAGGTATTATTCAAATAGACAGAGTAACCATTATTCTCCTTTAATGAATAACCGTATTGCGATAAACATAATCCAATCATGTCTATGCTCAACGCAAACACCAAATAATAATTATTCAGGTTTAACCCCAATCTCGATGGTAGAGGGAGCATGCGATGCTTGATCACATCAACCTTGGAAACACTTCCAACACATATCGTCATCTCACCTTTAGCTAGTCTCCGTTTATTCCGCGGCTTTTATTTCAAGTTACTAACACTTAGCAACCGAACCGGTATCTAATACCCTGGTGCTACTAGGAGTACTAGTAAAGTACACATTAATATAATGTATATCCAATATACTTCTGTCGACCTTGCCAGCCTTCTCATCTACGAAGTATCTAGGGTAGTTCTGCTTCAGTGACCGTTCCCCTCATTTCAGAAGCGCTTAGTCTCAGGTTTGGGTTCAACCTTGGGTTTCTTCACTAGAGCAGCAACTGATTTGCCATTTCATGAAGTATCCCTTCTTGCCCTTGCCCTTCTAGAAACTAGTGGTTTTACTAACCATCAACAATTGATGCTCCTTCTTGATTTCTACTTTCGCGGTGTTAAACATCGCGAGTTGCTCAAGGATCATCGTGTCTATCCCTGATATGTTATAGTTCATCACGAAGCTCTAATAGCTTGGTGGCAGTGACTATGGAGAACCATCACTATCTCATCTGGAAGATTAACTCCCACTCGATTCAAGTGATTGTAGTACTCAGACAATCTGAGCACATGCTCAACTATTGAGCTTTTCTCCCTTAGTTTGCAGGCTTAAGAAACTTGTCAGAGGTCTCATACCTCTTGACGTGGGCATTAGTCTGAAATCCCAATTTCAGTCTTTGGAACATCTCATATGTTCTGCGACGTTTCAAAACCGTCTTTGGTGCTACAATTTTAAACCGTTAGCATCACACACTGAACTATCACGTAGTCATCAAAATGTGTATGTCAGATGTTTCGTAACATCTACAGACGACGCTCGAGGTTCAGCACACCGAGCGGTGCATTAAGGACATAAGCCTTCTGTGCAGCAATGAGGACAATCCTCAGTTTACGGACCCAATCCGCATAATTGCTACTATCAACTTTCAACTAAATTTTCTCTAGGAACATATCTTAGTAGAACTAAAGCGTAAGCTACGACATTATTTGCAAAGACCTTTTGACTATGTTCATGATAATTAAGTTCATCTGATTACTTAATGAACTCCCACTTAGATAGACATCCCTCTAGTCATCTAAGTGATACATGATCCGAATCGACTAGGCCGTGTCCGATCATCACGTGAGACGGACTAGTCATCATCGGTGAACATCTCCATGTTGATCGTATCTACTATACGACTCATGTTCGACCTTTCGGTCTCTTGTGTTCCGAGGCCATGTCTGTACATGCTAGGCTCGTCAAGTCAACCTAAGTGTTTTGCTTGTGTTCCGAGCCCATGTCTGTACATGCTAGGCTCATCAACACCCGTTGTATGCAAACGTTAGAATCTATCACACCCGATCATCACGTGGTGCTTCGAAACAACGAACCTTCGCAACGGTGCACAGTTAGGGGGAACACATCTCTTGAAATTTTAGTGAGGGATCATCTTATTTATGCTACCGTCGTTCTAAGCAAATAAGATGTAAACATGACAAACGTCACATGCAAATCATAAAGTGACATGATATGGCCAATATCATCTTGCGCCTTTGATCTCCATCTTCGACGCGCGACATGATCACCTTCGTCACCGGCATGACACCATGATCTCCATCATCGTGTCTTCATGAAGTTGTCTCGCCAACTATTACTTCTACTACTATGGCTAACGGTTAGCAATAAAGTAAAGTAATTACATGGCGTTTTCATTGACACGCAGGTCATACAATAAATTAAGACAACTCCTATGGCTCCTTCCGGTTGTCATACTCATCGACATGCAAGTCGTGATTCCTATTACAAGAACATGATCAATCTCATACATCACATATATAATTCATCACATCCTTTGGGCCATATCACATCACATAGCATACCCTGCAAAAACAAGTTAGACGTCCTCTAATTGTTGTTGCATGTTTTACGTGGCTGCTATGGGTTTCTAGCAAGAACGTTTCTTACCTACGCAAAAGCCACAATGGTGATATGCCAATTGCTATTTACCCTTCATAAGGAACCTCTTCATCGAATCCGATCCGACTAAAGTGGGAGAGACAGACACCCGCTAGCCACCTGATGCATCAAATGCATGTCAATCGGTGGAACCTGTCTCACGTAAGAGTACGTGTAAGGTCGGTCCGGGCCGCTTCATCCCACAATGCCGCCGAATCAAGATAAGACTAGTAACGGTAAGCAAATTGAACAAATCATCGCCCACAACTAATTTGTGTTCTACTCGTGCATAGAATCTACGCATAGACCTGGCTCATGATGCCACTGTTGGGGAACGTAGCAGAAATTCAAAATTTTCCTACGTGTCACCAAGATGAATCTAGGAGATGCTAGCAACGAGAGGGGAGGAGTGCATCTACATACCCTTGTAGATCGCGAGCGGAAGCGTTCAAGAGAACGGGGTTGATGGAGTCGTACTCGTCGTGATCAAAATCACCGATGACCCTAGCGCCGAACGGACGGCACCTCCGCGTTCAACACACGTACGGAGCGGGGACGTCTCCTCCTTCTTGATCCAGCAAGGGGGGAGGAGAAGTTGATGGAGATCCAACAGCACGACGGCGTGGTGGTGGAAGTAGCGGGATCCCGGCAGGGCTTCACCAAGCGCAAGCGGGGAGGAAGAGGTGTCACGGGAGGGAGGGAGGCGCCAGGGCTTGGGGTGCTGCTCCCATGCGCCTCCCCACTATATATAGGGGTGGAGGGGGCTAGTTTCTTGCCCTCCAAGTCCATTGGGGCATTGGCAAAGGTGGGGGAAAGAAATCCAATCAATGTGTTCTCAGTGCCAGATATTCTCAAATATTCTAGAAAAAAAATCATATTTCATGTTCAGGGCATTTGGAGAACTTTTATTTTCGGGGTATTTTTTATTGCACGGATAATTCAGAAAACTGACAAACAAATTACTAATTTTGCTTTATTTAATCTAAATAACAGAAAGTAAAAGGAGGGTACACAAGGTTGTGCTTTCTAACTTCATCCATCTCATGCTCATCAAAAGGAATCCACTAACAAGGTTGATCAAGTCTTGTTAACAAACTCATTCCGAATCGCATGAAACCGGAGAATTTTCGAATAGCACTATGTTATCACAACGGGGATATGCACATCCCCAACAATAAGAATATCATATTTCTTCTTGGCAGTAGGAAGAGTAAATTCAAAACCTTCAATAATAATTGATGGAATTTTTCCAATAGAATTGATACTGTGGACCTGAGGTTGTTTCCTCAGAAAGTGTACCGGATGCTCATTACCATTAACATGAAAAGTGACATTTCCTTTGTTGCAATCAATAACAACCCCTGCAGTATTAAAAAAGTGTCTACCAAGGATAATCGACATACTATCATCCTCAGGAATATCGAGAATAACAAAGTCCGTTAAAATAGTAACGTTTGCAACCACAACATGCACATCCTCACAAATACCGATAGGTATAGCAGTTGATTTATCAGCCATTTGCAAAGATATTTCAGTAGGTGTCAACTTATTCAAATCAAGTCTACGATATAAAGAGAGAGGCATAACATTAACACTGGCTCCAAGATCACATAAAGCAGTTCTAACATAGTTTCTTTTAATGGAGCATGGTATAGTTGGTACTCCTGGATCTCCAAGTTTCTTTGGTATTCCACCCTTAAAAGTATAATTAGCAAGCATGGTGGAAATTTCAGCTTCCGATATCTTTCTCTTATTTGTGACAATATCTTTCATGTACTTAGCATAAGGATTCATTTTAAGCATATTAGTAAAATGCATACGCAAAAAGATAGGTCTAATCATTTCAGCAAAGCGCTCAAAGTCCTCATCATCCTTTTTCTTGGATGGTTTAGGAGGAAAAGGCATGGGTTTTTGAACCCATGGTTCTCTTTCTTTAGTGTGCTTCCTAGCAACGAAGTATCTCTTATCATAACGTTGATTCTTTGATTGTGGGTTATCAAGATCAATAGCAGGTTCAATCTCTACATCATTGTCATTACTAGGTTGAGCATCAACATGAACATCATCATTAATATTATCACTATTTTCATGTTCATCACCAGATTGTGTTTCAGCATCAGAAATAGAAATATCATTAGGATTCTCAGGTGTGTCAACAACAGGTTCACTAGAAGCATGCAAAGTCCTATCATTTTTCTTTTTCTTCCTCTTAGAAGGACTAGGTGCATCAACATTAGTTCTCTGAGAATCTTTCTCAATTCTCTTAGGGTGGCCCTCAGGATACAAAGGTTCCTGAGTCATTTTACCCCCTCTAGTCATAACTCTAATAGCATTATCGTTTTTCTTATTATTTAATTCATTGAGCAAATCATTTTGAGCTTTAAGCACTCGTTCTACTTGAGTGGTAACCATAGAAGCATGTTTACTAATAAGTTTAAGTTCACCTTTAACACTAGACATATAATCACTCAAGTGTTCAATCATATAAGCATTTCGTTTCAATTGTCTACCAACATAAGCATTGAAGTTTTCTTGTTTGACAATAAAATTATCAAACTCATCTAAGCATTGGCTAGCAGACTTATAACGAGGAATATCGCCTTCATCAAATCTATAGAGAGAATTTACCTTTACTACCTGTGTCGGGTTATCAAGACCATGTATTTCTTCAACAGGCGGCAAATTAAGACCATGTCTTTCTTCAATAGGAGGTAAATTCTTAACATCTTCAGCTTCAATACCCTTTTCTTTCATAGATTTCTTTGCCTCTTGCATATCTTCAGGACTGAGAAATCGAATACCCCTTTTCTTCGGAGTTGGCTTAGGAGTTGGTTCAGAAGTGTCCAATTATTTTCATTAGTCAACATATTATTCAATAGCAATTCGTCTTGATCAACTGTTCTTTTCCTGAAAACACAACCAGCACAACTATCCAGGTGGTCTCTGGAAGCATCGGTAAGTCCATTATAAAAGATATCAAGTATTTCATTTTTCTTGAGGGGATTATCAGGCAAAGTATTAAGTAATTGGAGAAGCCCCCCCAAGCTTGTGGGAGATTCTCTTCTTTAATTTGCACAAAATTATATATATCCCTTAAAGCAGCTTGTTTCTTATAAGCGGGGAGATATTTAGCAGAGAGGTAATAAATCATATCCTGGGGACTACGCACACAACCAGGATCAAGAGAATTAAACCATGTTTTAGCATCACCCTTTAATGAGAACGGAAATAACTTAAGGATATAGTAGTAGCGAGTTTTCTTATCATTAGTGCACAGGGTGGCTATATCATTCAATTTAGTAAGATGTGCCACAACATATTCAGATTCATAGCCATAGAAAGGATCATATTCAACCAAAGTAATTATCTTAGTATCAACAGAGAAATCACAATCCTTATCAGTAACGCAGATAGGTGAAGTAGCAAAAGCAGGGTCATATTTCATTCTAGCATTCATAGATTTTTCTTTCAGCTTAGCTAATAAATTCTTAAGATCACTCCTATCATTGCAAGCAAGAAAGTCTCTAGCAGTTTCTTCATCCATAACATAACCCTCAGGCACAACAGGCAATTCGTATCTAGGGGGAGAATCTTCATCATCACTTTCATCAATATTATCAGTTTCAATAATTTCATTCTCTCTAGCCCTAGCAAGTTGTTCATCAAGAAATTCACCTAATGGCAGTATCAAGCATAGAATTAGTTTCATCATAAGTATCATACATAGCAGAAGTGGCATCATCAATAACATGCGACATATCAGCATTAATAGCAGAAGTGGGTTTAGGTGTTGCAAGCTTACTCAAAACAGAAGGTGAATCAAGTGCAGAGCTAGATGGCAGTTCCTTACATCCCCTCGTAATTGAGGGAAAAATCTTAGTTCTTTCGTCTTTCAAGTTCCTCATAGTGACCAGCAGATATAAATCCCAAGTGACTCAAAGAATAGAGCTATGCTCCCCGGCAACAGCGCCAGAAAATAGTCTTGATAACTCACAAGTATAGGGGATCGCAACCGTTTTTGAGGGTAGAGTATTCAACCCAAATTTATTTTTTCGACACAAGGGGAGCCAAAGAATATTATCAAGTATTAGCAGCTGAGTTGTCAATTCAACCACACCTGGATAACTTAGTATCTGCAGCAAAGTATTTAGTAGCAAAGTAGTATGGAAGTAACGGTAACGGTGGCAAAAGTAACAGTAGCAGTTTTGTAGTAATTGTGACAGTGGCAACGGTAAAGTAACTAAGCAAAGAACAATATGTGAAAAGCTCGTAGGCATTGGATCAGTGATGTAGAATTATGCCAGATGCGATATCCTCATTGAATAGTTATAACATAGGGTGACACAGAACTAGCTCCAGTTCATCAATGTAAGGTAGGCATGTATTCCGAATATAGTCATACGTGCTTATGGAAAAGAACTTGCATGACATCTTTTGTCCTACCCTCCCGTGGCAGCGGGGTCCTATTGCAAACTAAGGGATATTAAGGCCTCCTTTTAATAGAGTACCGGACCAAAGCATTAGCACTTAGTGAATACATGAACTCCTCAAACTACGGTCATCACCGGTAAGTATCCCGATTATTGTCACTTCGGGGTTAACGAGTCATAACACATAATAGGTGACTATAGACTTGCAAGATAGGATCAATAACTCACATATATTCATGAAAACAGAATAGGTTCATATCTGAAATCATGGCACTCGGGCCCTAGTGACAAGCATTAAGCATAGCAAAGTCATAGCAACATCAATCTCAGAACATAGTGGATACTAGGGATCAAACCCTAACAAAACTAACTCGATTACATGGTAAATCTCATCCAACCCATCACCGTCCAGCAAGCCTACGATGGAATTACTCACGCACGGCAGTGAGCATAATGAAATTGGTGATGGAGGAAGGTTGATGATGCAGATGGCGACGGATTCCCTCTCCGGAGCCCCGAACGGACTCCAGATCAGCCCTCCCAAGAGAGATTAGGGCTTGGCGGCGGCTCTGTATCGTAAAACGCGATGAATCCTTCTCTCTGATTTTTTTCTCCCCGAACGTGAATAGAGTTGGAGTTGAGGTCAGTGGAGCACCAGGGGGCCCACGAGGCAGGGGGCGCCCAGGGGGTAGGCGCCCCCCCCACCCTCGTGGATAGCGTGTGGCCCCCCTGGCCTTGATTCTTTCGCTAGTATTTTTTATTAATTCCAAAAATATTCTCCGTGAAGTTTCAGGTCATTCCGAGAACTTTTATTTCTGCACAAAAATAACACCATGGCAATTCTGCTGAAAACAGCGTTAGTCCAGGTTAGTTCCATTCAAATCATGCAAGTTAGAGTCCAAAACAAGGGCAAAACTATTTGGAAAAGTAGATACGATGGAGACGTATCAAGGAGCAACTCCGGACGTTATGAACGTCTGGCAGAGTAAAGCTGATGACTACTCGATACTTCAGTATGCCATGCGTTACGGCTTAGAATCGGGACTTCAAAGACGTTTTGAACGTCATGGAGCATATGAGATGTTCCAAGAGTTTAAGTTAATATTTCAAGCAAATGCCCGAGTTGAGAGATATGAAGTCTCCAACAAGTTTTATAGCTGCAAAATGGAGGAGAATAGTTGTAGCGACCCGACCTCAGACGGTCAAGTCTCTGTGCTTAAGTGTCATCCCTGGATTGGTATGCTGACACACACAGTACTCGAGGATTTATAACAGAGGTAAATCACATGTATAAAGTAACGTAAATACTATTACCTCAATCCAAATAGCGGAAGTAACAACAAGGTTGTGGATTCCCATCAACACCAACGGCAAAGTTGAGTGTAGAAATCGTAACCCTAACGTATCACTTACTCGTCATAAGAATCCTGCAACATGAGACGTTGCAGCCACAAAGGGTCAGTACATTGAATGTACTGGCAAATTCACACCATAGGAGAAATAATGAGTAATAACTATCACTACATGCATATTTGGCTGGTGGAAAAGCTTTAAGTTTATTTTTGCAAAAAGCCAATTTTCCCCTACTACAAAGGAATATATTTTTATTTAACTATCATGGTGGTTGTTAAACATTGAGAAGGTTCCTCCAACTCAATCCCAATTAAGCATCATCTTTAAACCCAATCAAATTATATTTAAGAGTGATGAGATCAACATGATAATCCAAGAACTAGATACTCAAGATGTCCATAACCGGGGACACGGCTAACCATGATTAGTTTATACACTTTGCAGAGGTTTGCGCACTTTTCCCGACAAGACTCGAATACATCCATGGTCGGAGATTCGAGACACAGTCTTTCTGAAGCATTAACTCTCTACTCTGGATAGACAGTACCACCTACAACCCACTACATCTGCTAGTCTACCTCTTCAAGAGCTTCACGCAACTTACTCAACTATGCCAGAGCCCATAATGGCTTGTGGCTGCACACGGAAGTTTCTAGCATGAGTAATCTTATGATCCCTTTGAGCCTGGGTGGCGGGCCGTAGGATGAACACACGGGTCCTCCGGGATATCCTAGGACAACACTGGATTCTCCAGGTCCCCACAAACAATCCACCCAGATGTGTATTAAAGTTGCCACCTTAAGTTGAACCATTAATTAACAAACTCACATCTGTCATGGATACACTCAAACCCAATCCACGTCTACGAGCATAGCATAGCAATACAAGCAACGTAGAAGTAACTCCCATAGGTTTGAAAATAAACAGGTGAATAGGTACTACCTCATCTACTTCCCAAAACCCACAAGTTAATCAGATCCTAACCATGCAATTGTTTGAGGATTGATCTAATGCAATAAAACTGGGTAGTAAGAGGTATGATCAAAGTGTTACTTGCCTGTACTATTGATGAAGATGATTCGCACTCATAACTCCTGATAGTCCTACTCGTCACACTCCGTTCAATCTATCGTGAGCAAGCAATAGTAACCACACATAAGCAATCACTCAAAAGATCAGAAAGAACGAAGAAGACAATTCGGAAAACATCAAAACCAAGCAAATGGCTCTTGCAACATAAACAATTTCTAACAGTACCAAAATTATGTGAATTTGGCCTTATCAGAATGTTTAGGTCAAGAGCTTTGATTTGCAAAAAGAATCAACTAAATCGGAGTTATAAAACTCAAGTTACAATCAAAAGAAGATTCAAATTCAAATCTATTGAATTCAAATTTTAAACTATCAAAAACATGTTTAAGTTGTTTATCTGGATAGAGGGGACCATAACGAAGAAGTGGGCGTTGGTTTCGTTGGATTTGGATAAACGGGTAAAAAGATGTGGTCGTTTGAAAAACAGGGACTAATCTGTAAAATTAACACTACGGATAGGTCCCTGCCAGAAATTAAAAAGAAAAAGAAAAATCCTATCGAACGAACGTTCGCTACCGAACGCTAACGAATGAAACTGTTCACTGTGGAACCCAATCTAATGAACATTCGCTGAATAACCTAACTAAAAAAACCGACGGTTCTAAACGAAAAACCGAACCAGAAGGGAAAACCGGATCGGACCGGTGGTTTACACCGGTTCAACAGCGGTTCGGCGTCGGCGGGGAATTCCGGCGGCGACGGTTGGCGGCGGGCTCCGGCGAAGCGCGGCAGCGGCGAGGCGAGCCGGCGGCGGCGCGGGGCGATGCGGCGCGGGGCGGCGCTGCGAGCAGCGGGGCGGAGTGCGGCGGGGGCAACAGCTGTGGCAGCGGCGAGAAGTGGCAGTAGGCGGCGGCGGCAGATCGGGCGAGGGGCGGCGCCGCGAGCTGCGAGAGAGGGGAAGGAGAGCCGGCCTCGCCTTTTATAAGCGGGGAGGCGTGGAGGAGGGGCAGCAAAGGCGGAAGAGGAGTCTGGCCGGACTCCGGCGGCGGTGCTCCCGTGCGGGAGCCGGTCTCCTGCGGGAGGTCGGTGACGGCGCGACGTGGGCTGGGCCGCGGCCTGTTGGGCCGGCCCAGTTTGGCGACGGAGGAAGAATTTTTTTAAAACATTTTTTACAAACAAATAAAAATAATAAAAACAAAATAAATAAGAATATTATATAGGCATATAATATATCAAATTTTTCAGAAAAAGGTTTTCTATAATGTGGACATTTTACTAACGTCAAATAAAATCCAAAAAAATTCCAATAAAGCAAAGAGTGCTACTGCTCTAATAAAATCTAGTAAAAATCATTTTGAAAATACCAAAATGACTTCAAATTTATTTCTCTCCAATTTTCTACTGTAGGGAATCATGTTACCCTATTTTCCATATATTTTATTTTTGGAGAAGAATAATTTGAATAAAATCCCAAATAACTCCAAATTGAAAATAATTTCAATGGGGACTTTAAATTTGATTCTTTGAGACTTCCAACTCATATTTCATATGTTTTGAAGAAGTCATTTTCTCTTCTCTCATGAAAATCATTGAGTTGCTTGAAGTTTCTGAATTTGAAAATATTTCCAAATGAAATTCAAATCTTTTCGAAATCCTTTTCATTTATTTAAATGGAAGGAGTCATGTCATCTTCTCTCCAGGGTTTTGTATTTGAAAAGAATTTGAATTCAAGGAGATCAGAAAACAAAGATGAAAGTTTGGGAAAGTCCTTTTACTCCCTCTCATTTAACTTTCAGAAGTTTCAAATTTCACTCACTTTCAGTCAATCAATCACACAACAATCAAACAAACAATCAAAACTATCTATTTAATATGACATTCCAAAATTTAGAATTTTGGGATGTTACAATAGTCCTGTCAGTGAACACATACTCAGAATGTCTAGGTACCACAACCACTTGACTCAGCTGGGAGTTAATCTTCCTGATGATAGTGTCATTGACAGAGTTCTTCAATCACTGCCAACAAGCTATAAAGGCTTCATGATGAACTATAATATGCAAGGGATGGAAAAGACAATTCCCGAGCTCTTCGCAATGCTAAAGCCTACGGAGGTAGAAATCAAGAAGAAGCATCAAGTGTTGATGGTTAACAAGACCACTAGTTTCAAGAAAAAGGGCAAAGGGAAGAAGGGGAACTTCAAGAATAACAGCAAGAAAGTTGCTGCTCAAGGGAAGAAGCCTAAGTTTGGACCTAAGCCTGAGACTGAGTGCTTCTACTGCAAAGGCACTAGTCACTGGAAGCAGAACTCTCCCAAGTATTTGGCGGATAAGAAGGATGGCAAAGTGAAAGGTATATTTGATATACATGTTATTGATGTGTACCTTACTAATGCTCGTAATAGCGCCTGGGTATTTGATACTGGTTCTGTTGCTCATATTTGCAACTCGAAATAGGGGCTACGGATTAAACGAAGATTGGCGAAGGACGAGGTGACGATGCGCGTGGGAAATGGTTCCAAAGTCGATGTGATCGCCATCGGCACGCTACCTCTACATCTACTTTCGGGATTAGTTTTAGACCTGAATAATTGTTATTTGGTGCCAGCGTTAAGCATGAACATTATATCTGGATCTTGATTTATGCGAGACGGTTATTCATTTAAATCAGAGAATAACAGTTGTTTTATTTATATGAGTAATATCTTTTATGGTCATGCACCCTTGATGAGTGGTCTATTTTTGTCGAATCTCGATTGTTGTGATACACATATTCATAATACTGAAGCCAAAAGATGCAAAGTTAATAATGATAGTGCAACTTATTTGTGTGGACTTTGGTTGACTTGCCTGATGATCGGCAAGCCATAGAAAATAAATGGATCTTCAAGAAGAAGACTAACGCTGACGGTAATGTTACTGTCTACAAAGCTCGACTTGTTGCGAAAGGTTTTCGACAAGTTCAAGTAGTTGACTATGATGACACCCTCTCACCCGTAGCGATGCTTAAGTCTGTCCGAATCATGTTAGCAATTGCCGCATTTTATGATTATGAAATTTAGCAAATGGATGTCAAAACTGCATTCCTTAATGGATATCTTAAATAAGAGTTGTATATGATGCAACCAGAAGGTTTTGTCGATCCAAAAAGTGCTAACAAAGTGTGCAAGCTCCAGCGATCCATTTATGGATTGGTGCAAGCCTCTCGGAGTTGGCATATACACTTTGATAGTGTGATCAAAGCATATGGTTTTATACAGACTATTGGAGAAGCCTGTATTTACAAGAAAGTGAGTGGGAGCACTGTAGCATTTCTAATATTATATGTGGATGACATATTGTTGATTGGAAATAATACAGAATTTCTAGATAGCATAAAAGGATACTTGAATAAGAATTTTTCAATGAAAGACATCGGTGAAGCTGCTTATATATTGGGCATTAAGATCTATAGAGATAGATCAAGACGCTTAATTGGACTTTAGTAAAGCACATACCATGATAAAGTTTTCAAGAAGTTCAAAATGGATCAGTCAAAGAAAGTGTTCTTGCCTGTGTTACAAGGTGTGAAATTGAGTCAGACTCAATGCCCGACCACTGCAGAAGATAGAGAGAAAATGAAAGTCATTCCCTATGCCTCAACCATAGGTTCTATCATGTATGGAATGCTGTGTACCAGACCTGATGTGTGCCTTGCTATAAGTTTAGCAGGGAGGTACCAAAGTAATCCAGGAGTGGATCACTGGACAGTGGTCAAGAACATCCTGAAATACCTGAAAAGGACTAAGGATATGTTTCTCGTTTATGGAGGTGACAAAGAGCTCGTCGTAAATGGATACGTCGATGCAAGATTTGACAAAAATCCGGATGACTCTAAGTCACAAACTGGATACGTATTTATATTGAATGGTGGAGCTGTCAGTTGGTGCAGTTCCAAGAAGAGCATCGTGGAGGGATCTACGTGTGAAGCGGAATACATAGCTGCTTCGGAAGCAACAAATGAAGGAGTCTGGATGAAGGAGTTCAATCCGATCTAGGTGTAATACCGAGTGCATCGGGTCCAATGAAAATCTTTTGTGACAATACTGGAGCAATAGCCTTGCCGAAGGAATCCAGATTTCACAAGAGAACCAAACACATCAAGATACGCTTCAATTCCATCCGCGAAAGTCAAGGAGGGAGACATAGAGATTTGCAAAATACATACGGATCTGAATGTTGCAGACCCATTGGCTAAGCCTCTTCCATGAGCAAAACATGATCAGCACCAAGACTCCATGGGTGTTAGAATCATTACTATGTAATCTAGATTATTGACTCTAGTGCAAGTAGGAGACTGAAGCAAATATGCCCTAGAGGCAATAATAAAGTTGTTATTTATATTTCCTTATATCGTGATAAATGTTTATTATTCATGCTAGAATTGTATTAACCGGAAACTTAGTACATGTGTGAATACATAGAGAAACAGAGTGTCCCTAGTATGCCTCTACTTGACTAGCTCGTTAATCAAAGATGGTTAAGTTTCCTAACCATAGACATGTGTTGTCATTTGATAAACAGGATCACATCATTAGAAAATGATGTGATGGACAAGACCCATCCGTTAGCTTAGCATAGTGATTGTTTAGTTTTACTGCTATTGCTTCATCATGACTTATACATGTTCCTCTGCCTATGAGATTATGCAACTCCCGAATACCAGAGGAACACCTTGTGTGCTATCAAACGTCACAACGTAACTGGGTGATTATAAAGATGCTCTACAGGTGTCTCCGATGGTGTTTGTTGAGTTGGCATAGATTGACATTAGGATTTGTCACTCCGTGTATCGGAGATGTATCTCTGGGCCCTCTCGGTAATGCACATCACTGTAAGCCTTGCAAGCAATGTGACTAATGAGTTAGTTTCCGGATGATGCATTACGAAACAAGTAAAGAGACTTGCCGGTAACGAGATTAAACTAGGTGTGAAGATACCGACGATCAAATCTCGGGCAAGTAACATACCGATGACAAAGGGAATGACGTATGTTGTTATGCGGTTTGACCGATAAAGATCTTCGTAGAATGTGTGGGAGCCAATATGAGCATCTAGGTTCCGCTATTGGTTATTGACCGGAGATGTGTCTCGGTCATGTCTACATAGTTCTCGAACCCGTAGGGTCCGCACGCTTAACGTTTGATGACGATTTGTATTATGAGTTATGTGATTTGATGACCGAAGTTTGTTCAGAGTCCCAGATCAGATCACGGACATGACGAGGAGTCTCGAAATGGTCGAGAGGTAAACATTCATATATTGGAAGGTTATATTCGGACATTGGAATGGTTCCGAGTGATCCAGGTATTTTTCCGGAGTACTGAGGGGTTACCGGAACCCCCGGGGAAGTTAATGGGCCTTAGTGGGCTTTAGTGGAGAGAGGGAAGAAGGGCCACGAGGTGGCGCGCGTCTCCCCCTTGCCCAAACCGAATTGGACAAGGGGTGGGGGCGCGGCCCCCTCCTTCCTTCTCCTTCTACCCTCCTTCCTTTCCCTCCGGTGGAAGAAAGGAAAGGGGTTGAATCCTACTTGGACTAGGAGTCCAAGTAGGACTCCCCCCTTGGCGCGCCCCTCCTGGCCGCCGGCCTCTCTTCCTCCCTCCTTTATATATGTGGCCAGGGGTCACCCCAAAGCACAACAGACAATCTCTTAGCCGTGTGCGGTTCCCCCGTCCACAGTTACACCTCGGTCATATCGTCGTAGTTCTTAGGCGAAGCCTTGCGCCGGAACTTCATCATTACCGTCGCCACGATGTCGTGCTGATGAAACGCCCCCTCGTCCTCAACTGGATCAAGAGCTCGAGGGACGTCATCGTGCTGAACCTGTGCTGAACACGGAGGTACCGTACGTTCGGTACTTGGATCGGTTGGATCGTGAAGACATTCGACTACATCAACCGCGTTACTAAACACTTCCGCTTTCGGTCTATGAGGGTGCGTGGACACACTCTCCCGTCTCGTTGCTATGCATCTCCTAGATAGATCTTGCGTGATCGTAGGAATTTTTTTGAAATACTGTGTTCCCCAACAGTGTCATCCGAGCCAGGTCTATGCGTAGATGTTATATGCACGAGTAGAACACAAAGAGTTGTGGGCGATAATAGTCATACTCCTTACCACCAACATCTTACTTTGATTCGGCGGTATTTTTGGATGAAGCGGCCCGGACCGACATTACATGATCGTGTTCATGAGACTGGTTCTACCGACGTGCTTCGCACACAGGTGGCTAGCGGGTGTCTGTTTCTCCAACTTTAGTTGAATCGAGTTTGATTACGGCCGATCCTTGTTGAATGTTAAAACAACACTTGACGAAAAATCATTGTGGTTTTGATGCGTAGGTAAGAACAATTCTTGCTAGAAGCCCGTAGCAGCCACGTAAAACTTGCAACAACAAAGTAGAGGACGTCTAACTTGTTTTTGCAGGGCATGTTGTGATGTGATATGGTCAAGACGTGATGAGATATAAATTGTTGTATGATATGATCATGTTTTGTAAAAGTTATCGACAACTGGCAGGAGCCTTATGGTTGTCACTTTATTGTATGAAATGCAATCGCCATGTAATTGCTTTACTTTATCACTAAGCGGTAGCGATAGTCGTAGAAGCAATAGTTGGCGAGACGGCAACGATGCTACGATGGAGATCAAGGTGTCAAGCCGGTGATGATGGAGATCATGACCACTACAAAAAAAGACACATCCGTGACATTTTGGGCCGAACGAAAAAAAATTCTATCATACTTATGACACTTCTATGACGATAACTGTGACAAAACCCAGCATCATTATAGATGTGGTGGGCTCCTACTTCTATGACAAAAAATCATTGTGGTTTTGATGCGTAGGTAAGAACGGTTCTTGCTAGAAGCCCGTAGCAGCCATGTAAAACTTGCAACAACAAAGTAGAGGACGTCTAACTTGTTTTTGCAGGGCATGTTGTGATGTGATATGCTCAAGACGTGATGAGATATAAATTGTTGTATGAGATGATCATGTTTTATAAAAGTTATCGGCAACTGGCAGGAGCCTTATGGTTGTCGCTTTATTGTATGAAACGCAATCGCCATGTAATTGCTTTACTTTATCACTAAGCGGTAGCGATAGTCGTGGAAGCAATAGTTGGCGAGAGGAAAACGATGCTACGATGGAGATCAAGGTGTCAAGCCGGTGACGATGGAGATCATGACGGTGCTTTGGAGATGGAGATCAAAGGCACAAGATGATGATGGCCATATCATGTCACATATTTTGATTGCATGTGATGTTTATCCTTTATGCATCTTATTTTGCTTAGTACGGCGGTAGCATTATAAGATGATCTCTCACTAAATTTCAAGGTATAAGTGTTCTCCCTGGGTATGCACCGTTGCTATAGTTCGTCGTGCCGATACACCACCTGATGATCGGGTGTGATAAGCTCTACAATCACATACAACGGGTGCAAGGCTGTTTTGCACGTGCAGAATACTCGGGTTAAACTTGACGAGCCTAGCATATGCAGATATGGCCTCGGAACACTGAGACCGAAAGGTCGAGCGTGAAACATATAGTAGATATGATCAACATAGTGATGTTCACCATTGAAAACTACTCCATCTCACGCAATGATCGGACATGGTTTAGTTGATTTGGATCACGTGATCATTTAGATGACTGGAGGGATGTCTATCTAAGTGGGAGTTCTTAAGTAATATGATTAATTGAACTTTAATTTATCATGAACTTAGTACCTGATAGTTTTTGCATGTATGTTGTTGTAGATCAATGGCCTATGCTACCGTTCCCTTCAATTTTAATGCGTTCCTAGAGAAAGCTAAGTTGAAAGATGATGGTAGAAACTACACGGACTGGGTCCGTAACTTGAGGATTATCCTCATTGCTGCACATAAGAATTACGTCCTGGAAGCACCGCTAGGTGCAAGACCCGATGCAGGAGCAACTCCGGACGTTATGAACGTCTGGCAGAGCAAAGCTGATGACTACTCGATACTTCAGTGTGCCATCGGCTTAGAATCAGGACTTCAAAGACGTTTTTAACATCATGGAGCATATGAGATGTTCCAAGAGTTGAAGTTAATATTTCAAGCAAATGCCCGAGTTGAGAGATATGAAGTCTCCAACAAGTTCTATAGCTCCAAAATGGAGGCAAATAGTTTTGTCAGTGAGTACATACTCAGAATGGCTGGGTACCACAACCACTTGACTCAGCTGGGAGTTAATCTTCCTGATGATAGTGTCATTGACAGAGTTCTTCAATCACTGCCACCAAGCTATAAAGGCTTCGTGATGAACTATAGTATGCAAGGGATGGAAAAGACAATTCCCGAGCTCTTCGCAATGCTAAAGGTTGCGGAGGTAGAAATCAAGAAGGAGCGTCAAGTGTTGATGGTTAACAAGACCACTAGTTTCAAGAAAAAGGGCAAAGGGAAGAAGGGGAACTTCAAGAATAACAGCAAGCAAGTTGCTGCTCAAGGGAAGAAGCCCAAGTCTGGACCTAAGCCTGAGACTGAGTGCTTCTACAACAAAGGGACTGGTCAATGGAAGCGGAACTGCCACAAGTATTTGGCGGATAAGAAGGATGGCAAAGTGAAAGGTATATTTGATATACATGTTATTGATGTGTACCTTACTAATGCTCGTAGTAGCGCCTGGGTATTTGATACTGGTTTTGTTGCTCATATTTGCCACTCGAAACAGGGGCTACGGATTAAACGAATATTGGCTAAGGACGAGGTGATGATGCGCGTGGGAAATGGTTCCAAAGTCGATGTGATCGCCATCGGCACGCTACCTCTACATCTACCTTCGGGCTTAGTTTTAGACCTGAATAATTGTTATTTGGGGCCAGCGTTAAGCATGAACATTATATCTGGATCTTGTTTGATGCGAGACGGTTATTTATTTAAATCAGAGAATAACGGTTGTTCTATTTATATGAGTAATATGTTTTATGGTCATGCACCCTTGATGAGTGGTCTATTTTTGCTGAATCTCGATTGTAGTGATACACATATTCATAATATTGAAGCCAAAAGATGCAAAGTTAATAATGATAGTGCAACTTATTTGCGGCACTGCCGTTTAGGTCATATTGGTGTAAAGCGCATGAAGAAACCCCATGCTGATGGACTTTTGGAATCACTTGATTATGAATCACTTGGTGCAAGCGAACCATGCCTCATGGGCAAGATGACGAAGACTCCGTTCTCCGAAACAATGGAGCGAGCAACTGACTTGTTGGAAATAATACATACTGATGTATGCGGTCTGATGAGTGTTGAGGCTCGTGGCGGGTATCGTTATTTTATGACCTTCGCAGATGATTTGAGCAGATATGGGTATATCTACTTGATGAAACATAAGTCTGAAACATTTGAAAAGTTCAAAGAATTTCAGAGTGAAGTGGAAAATCATCGTAACAAGAAAATAAAGTTTCTACGTTCTGATCATGGAGGTGAATATTTGAGTTATGAGTTTGGTCTTCATTTGAAACAATGTGGAATAGTTTCACAACTCACGCCACCTGGAACACCACAGTGTAATGGTGTGTCCGAACGTCGTAACCGTACTTTATTAGATATGGTGAGATCTATGATGTCTCTTACTGATTTACCACTATCATTTTGGGGTTATGCTTTAGAGACAGCTGCATTCATGTTAAATAGGGCACCATCTAAATCCGTTGAGACAACACCGTATGAACTGTGGTTTGGCAAGAAACCTAAGTTGTCGTTTCTTTAAGTTTGGGCCTGCAATGCTTATGTGAAAAAGCTTCAACCTGATAAGCTCAAACCCAAATCAGAGAAATGTGTCTTCATAGGATACCCAAAGGAGACTGTTGGGTACACCTTCTATCACAGATCCGAAGGCAAAATATTCGTTGCTAAGAATGGATCCTTTCTAGAGAAGGAGTTTCTCTCGAAAGAAGTGAGTAGGAGGAAAGTAGAACTTGATGAGGTAACTGTACCTTCTCCCGAATTGGAAAGTAGTTCATCACAGAAATCAGTTCCAGTGATTCCTACACCAATCAGTGAGGAAGCTAATGATGATGATCATGAAACTTCAGATCAAGATACTACCGAACCTCGTAGGTCAACCAGAGTATGATCCGCACCAGAGTGGTACAGTAATCCAGTTCTGGAGGTCATGTTACTTGACCATGATGAACCTACAAACTATGAGGAAGCGATGATGAGCCCAGATTCCGCGAAATGGCTTGAGGCCATGAAATCTGAGATGGGATCCATGTATGAGAACAAAGTGTGGACTTTGGTTGACTTGCCCGATGATCGGCAAGCCATAGAAAATAAATGGATCTTCAAGAAGAAGACTGGCGCTGACGGTAATGTTACTGTCTACAAAGCTCGACTTATTGCGAGAGGTTTTCAACAAGTTCAATGAGTTGACTACGATGAGACCTTCTCACCCGTAGCGATGCTTAAGTCTGTCTGAATCATGTTAGCAATTGCCACATTTTATGATTATGAAATTTGGCAAATGGATGTCAAAACTGCATTCCTTAATGGATATCTTAAAGAAGAGTTGTATATGATGCAACCAGAAGGTTTTGTCGATCCTAAAGGTGCTAAGAAAGTGTGCAAGCTCCAGCGATCCATTTATGGACTGGTGCAAGCCTCTCGGAGTTGGAATATACGCTTTGATAGGATGATCAAAGCATATGGTTTTATACAGACTTTTGGAGAAGCCTGTATTTACAAGAAAGTGAGTGGGAGCACTGTATCAACTCTAATATTATATGTGATGACATATTGTTGATTGGAAATAATACAAAATTTCTGGTTAACATAAAAGGATACTTGAATAAGAATTTTTCAATGAAAGACCTCGGTGAAGCTGCTTATATATTGGGCATCAAGATCTATAGAGATAGATCAAGATGCTTAATTGTAATTTCACAAAGCACATACCTAGATAAATTTTTGAAGAAGCTCAAAATGGATCAGTCAAAAAAGGGTTCTTGCCTGTGTTACAAGGTGTGAAATTGAGCCAGACTCAATGCCCGACCACTGCAGAAGATAGAGAGAAATGAAAGTCATTCCCTATGCCTCAGCCATAGGTTCTATCATCTATGCAATGTTGTGTACCAGACCTGATGTGTGCCTTGCTATAAGTTTAACAGGGAGGTACCAAAGTAATCCAGAAGTGGATCACTGGACAGCGGTCAAGAACATCCTGAAATACCAGAAAAAGGACTAAGGATATGTTTCTCGTTTATGGAGGTGACAAAGAGCTCGTCGTAAATGGTTACGTTGATGCAAGCTTTGACATAGATCCGGATGACTCTATGTCACGAACCGGATACGTATTTATATTGAATGGTGGAGCTGTCAGTTGGTGCAGTCCCAAGCAGAGCGTCGTAGTGGGATCTACGTGTGAAGCAAAGTACATTGCAGCTTCGGAAACAGCAAATGAAGGAGTCTGGATGAAGGAGTTCATACCCGATCTAGGTGTAATACCTAGTGCATCCGGTCCAATGAAAATCTTTTGTGACAATACTGCAGCAATAGCCTTGGCGAAGGAATCCAGATTTCACAAGAGTACTAAACACATCAAGAGGCGCTTCAATTCCATCCGCGATCAAGTCAAGGAGGGAGACATAGAGATTTGCAAAATACATACGGATCTCAATGTTGCAGACCCGTTGACTAAGCCTCTTCCACGAGCAAAACATGATCAGCACCAAGACTCCATGGGTGTTAGAATCATTACTATGTAATCTAGATTATTGACTCTAGTGCAAGTGGGAGACTAAAGGAAATATGCCCTAGAGACAATAATAAAGTTGTTATTTATATTTCCTTATATCATGATAAATGTTTATTATTCATGCTAGAATTGTATTAACCGGAAACTTAGTACATGTGTGAATACATAGACAAACAGACTGTCCCTAGTATGCCTCTACCTGACTAGCTCGTTAATCAAAGATGGTTAAGTTTCCTAACCATAGACATGTGTTGACATTTGATAAACGGGATCACATCATTAGAGAATGATGTGATGGACAAGACCCATCCGTTAGCTTAGCATAATGATTGTTTAGTTTTACTGCTATTGCTTTTATCATGACTTATACATATTCCTCTAACTATGAGATTATGCAACTCCCGAATACCAGAGGAACACCTTATGTGCTATCAAACGTCACAACGTAACTGGGTGATTATAAAGATGCTCTACATGTGTCTCCGATGGTGTTTGTTGAGTTGACATAGATCGAGATTAGGATTTGTCACTCCGTGTATCGGAGAGGTATCTCTGGGCCCTCTCAGTAATGCACATCACTATGAGCCTTGCAAGCAACGTGACTAATGAGTTAGTTACGGGATGATGCATTACGGAATGAGTAAAGATACTTGTCGGTAATGAGATTGAACTAGGTATGAAGATACCGACGATCGAATCTCGGGCAAGTAATGTACCGATGACAAAGGGAATGACGTATGTTGTTATGCCGTTCGACCGATAAAGATCTTCGTAGAATATGTGGGAGCCAATATGAGCATCCAGGTTCCGCTATTGGTTATTGACCGGAGATGTGTCTCGGTCATGTCTACGTAGTTCTCGAACCCGTAGGGTCCGCATGCTTAACGTTCTTTGATGATTTGTATTATGAGTTATGTGATTTGATGACCGAAGTTTGTTCGGAGTCCCGGATGAGACCACGGACATGACGAGGAGTCTCAAAATGGCCGAGAGGTAAAGATTCATATATTGGAATGTTAAATTCGGACATCGAAATGGTTCCGAGTGATCCAGGTATTTTTCCGGAGTACCGAGGGGTTACCGGAACACCCGGGGAAGTTAATGGGCCTTAGTGGGCTTTAGTGGAGAGAGGGAAGAAGGGCCATGAGGTGGCGCGCGCCTCCCCCTTGCCCAAACCGATTTGTACAAGGGGTGGGGGTACGCCTTATGTGGACATGTACCTAGGGTAGGGTCGCAGGCCTCACCTAAATACCCTCCCCAAGGACATCACTCTAAAGCCAGAAGCATTCGAGGGGTACCATCACCCACTCGACCAAAAACATTTCCACTCGGAGGAATCAAGATCACTCGACCGTAACAAGAAACACTTGACGGACAGAAGACCTAAAGTCACTCTACACAGCAACGGTCGAGCATTAACTCCTAGACTTAATAGCCATTTATAACACTTTATTACGAACGTTACCAGTAACGCCCCCCTCTAGATGTACCTTAAATCCCTTGTAACGTGGGCTGGTCGGGGTCCTGGCGCACTCTATATAAGCCACCCCGCTCCACATGCACAAGGGTTCGCACCCCCTGTAACACACACGCATATAATCCAGTCGACCGCCTCCGGGCTCCGAGACGTAGGGCTGTTACTTCCTCCGAGAAGGGCCTGAACTCGTAAAACTCGTGCGTACAGCTTCTCCATAGCTAGGATCTTGCCTCTACATCCCTACCCCCATTCTACTGTCAGACTTAGAACCACGACAGTTGGCACCCACCTTGGGGCCGGTGTCTTAGCGACTTGTTGGAGAAGTTGCAATTTTTCCAACCCCCATCAGCATGGTTTCAGGCGGAGGATTGGCCGAGGGCCGCGAGATCCGTCTCGGCGCGCTCGTGTTCGTCGCCGACGACTCCGCTTGGCTCCAAGAAGCTCCACTCGACGTCGAGGCGCTCCCCGTCCGCGGGGCAACGCACTTTCGCGCGTGCGTCCGCGGCGTCCTCCTGCGGCAGCCGTCGACCCAGTATCGGTCGGCTCCGGTGGCGTCTTCACTCCCTGCTGCCCGCCGGCACAAGCGTTCCGGTCGGTCGAGGCTCCAGCGGTGGGTGAGGCACGCGGTGGCTCGCCAGTCGGCCACCCCCCAAGTCGCGGCAATCGAGCCCGACGAAACTCTCTACGGCCTGTTCGACCTGTCGACTGGCTCCGTTGAGACCACATCCGAGTGCGACAGCAGTGACCCCGCGGCGGAAGTCCTGATGGTCAACGGACCGCGCAGTCCTCCTGGCTTCCCCCGCGACGACGGTGGTGATGGCGGAGGCGATCCGTCGCGTGTCCACGAGGAGTACCGCCCCGAGCCCCTCTCTTCGCAGCAGAGGGAAGAGCTTCGCCGCCGTAACATGGATGCACTTCACACTCCTATCGTTGGAGAAACCCCCGAGGCCCGGGCCTTGGAGGAGGTGCGCCTGGCCAACTTGGCTGAGCGCACTCGACTGGAGAATCTCCAGCACGCACTCGACGAGCGTGCTCGGCAGCGAGTTTCCTGAATCCAGTCGACGACAACTTTTTCCGCCTCCAACCCAGGTATATCGAACTCCGATCCAGAATCTCACAGCTGCTGCCCGAATAGCAGAGTCGATTCAGCCTTCCCAGTCGGAGGCTGGTAGGGGTTTGATGCAGATCCGGGCTTTGCTCCGGGCGGCGGGGGAGCAGAACACAGCAGTGTCACAGTCTCAGAATAGGATTCATAGTAGATCTGTAATGGCAGACACAGTTCAGTCGGCTCACAGCCCAAGATCACCTCCAAGGCGTGAGGGACGTGGAGATCGACAGGATCAGTACAGAAACCGTGAGCAGTATGATCGTCGTCGAGTACCCACTCCTCCCCCAAGGAGTGGGTCATACGCGCCTCGGCAACACGATGACAGGCGCCCTCACAGTGGTGGGCGAAGGATTCCAGTCGACCCCCGGGAGCCAGGCTTTGACGCGAGATCCATTCTTGTTCAAGGTCTGGTTGACAGGAACAGAGCACACAGAGATGGCCACGATAGAGATTACCCGACCGGCAGCAGGGTGCATGTTTCAGGTCCCGAGTGTTTCAGCAGAGCCATCAGAGCAGCAGTGATTCCTCCCAACTTCAGGTTGGCGACTGGAGTCAGCAAGTTCACTGGTGAGTCCAAGCCTGACACTTGGCTTGAGGACTACCGAGTGGCTGTGCAGATTGGTGGTGGCAATGATGAAGTGGCCATGAAGCACCTTCCTCTGATGTTAGAGGGCTCGGCCAGAGCGTGGTTGAATCAGTTAGCACCTGGCAGTATTTATAGCTGGGAAGAGCTTGCCCGAGTGTTTGTCAGAACATTTGAAGGTACATGCAAACGGCCAGCAGGGCTAACAGAGCTACAGTCTTGTGTGCAGAAGTCGAATGAAACTTTGAGAGATTATATCCAGAGATGGATCACGTTGCACCACACGGTGGAGAATGTGTCTGATCACCAAGCAGTTTGTGCCTTCAAGGAAGGCGTCAAGTATCGAGAATTGAATCTGAAGTTCGGTCGGACCGGAGATATGTCTCTGAGTCGAATGATGGAAATTGCCACCAAGTATGCTAATGGTGAAGAGGAGGATCGGCTCCGGAGTGGCAAGCACAAAACAGTCGCCCACGAAACCGGGGGAGGGAACTCCAGTCGGAAGCAGAAGCGCAAAGCCGAGCCAGCTGCTCCCGGAGAAGCCTTAGCCGTGACTCAAGGAAAGTTCAACGGGAAGCCCAAAGGGCCATGGAACCCCAAGAAAGTAAAAGATCAAGATGGAAATGATGTGTTGGATTTACCATGCCACATTCACACCAAAAAAGATGAGGAGGGTAATCTCATTTACCCGAAACATACCACTTGACAATGTCGGCTCCTAATCCAGCAATTCCGAGAGAAACAACCCAAAGAGAAGGAGAAAGAATCAGACAAAGTTGAGGATAAGGAAGAGGATGATGATGGTTACCCCCACGTCAATTCAACTCTGATGATTTTTGCTGATGTTGAGAGCAAAAGTCGACTGAAAGTCATCAACAGAGAAGTGAACATGGTCGCTCTGGCGATGCCCAGTTATTTGAAGTGGTCTCAGACTGCCATTACATTCGACCAGTCTGATCACCCGACACACATAGCCACCCCTGGGAGGCAAGCATTGGTGGTCGACCCAGTCGTCGAAGGCACTCGGTTGACTAAGGTTCTGATGGATGGTGGCAGTGGCCTTAATATACTGTATGCGGAGACCTTGAAGGGAATGAGCATTCCGAGTGTCCAAACTCAGTGAAAGCAATATGAGTTTCCATGGAGTTATTCCTAGCAAGAAGGCTGAGTCACTCGGCTAGATCGCCCTCGATGTGGTTTTCGGTGATTCCAAGAATTACCGCAAAGAAAAGTTGACGTTTGAAGTTGTGAGTTTCCAGAGTGCTTATCATGCTATTCTGGGCAGGCCGGCTTATGCACGTTTCATGGCTCGACCATGTTACGTTTACCTCAAATTGAAGATGCCTGGTCCTAAAGGAGTGATCACTATCACTGGCAATCGGAAGAAGGCAGAAGAGTGCTTCCAGAAGGGCTCAAAGATCGCCGATGCGCAAATGGCAGTAGTGGAATTGCAGGAGTATCAAAAAATGCAGATCCGAGTGATTTGTTGCGAGCTAAGAAGCCTGCCACGGATTCAGCATTTCAGTCGTCTGGTGAAACGAAGCCGATTCATATTCACCCGACCGATCCCAATGCTGCTCCGACTCACATTTCGACAACACTCGACTCCAAATAGGAAGAAGCGCTCATCCAGTTCCTCCGTGAGAACTGGGACATCTTTGCATGGAAACCTTCTGACATGCCGGGTGTTCCCAGGGGGCTGGCTGAGCACCGTTTGCGAGTCGACCCAAAAGTGAAACCAGTCAAAGAACATCTTCGACGGTCCGCCGTACAGAAGAGAAAAGCAATCGGTGAAGAAGTGGCTCGGCTCCTAGCAGCTGAGTTTATCCGA
Source organism: Triticum aestivum (assembly GCF_018294505.1). Classification (NCBI taxonomy): domain Eukaryota; kingdom Viridiplantae; phylum Streptophyta; class Magnoliopsida; order Poales; family Poaceae; genus Triticum; species Triticum aestivum. The sequence continues at coordinate 405,012,481 of NC_057811.1, read as the reverse complement.
GAGATTTACCACTCCGAGTGGCTAGCCAATGTTGTCATGGTCCCCAAGAAGGACGACTCACTTCGCATGTGCATTGACTTCAAGCATATCAATCGGGCCTGCCCGAAAGATCACTTTCCTCTCCCCCGCATCGATCAAATAGTCGACTCGACTGCAGGGTGTGAGCGCTTGTCCTTTTTGGACGCTTATTCCGGGTATCATCAGATCCGACTGTATGGACCCGATGAGATAAAAACAGCTTTCATCACTCCATTTGGGTGCTTCTGTTATGTCACCATGCCATTCGGCCTGAAGAATGCTGGAGCCACATTCATGAGGATGATTCAGAAGTGTTTACTCACTCAAATCAGTCGGAATGTGGAAGCATACATGGATGACATTGTGGTCAAGTCACGTAAAGGTTCCGACCTGTTGGCTGACCTTGCTGAAACTTTTGCCAACCTCAGAAGGTATGATATCAAGCTTAATCCATCAAAGTGCACATTCGGAGTTCCGGGCGGAAAATTACTCGGCTTCCTCGTTTCCGAACGGGGGATCGACGCTAACCCAGAGAAAGTTGGTGCCATTCTCCGAATGAAACGCCCTGTGCGTGTGCACGATGTCCAGAAGCTTACAGGTTGTTTGGCCGCCTTAAGTCGATTCATTTCTCGCCTCGGTGAAAAGGCATTGCCTCTTTACCGACTGATGAAGAAGTCTGATAAGTTCGAGTGGACTCCTGAAGCTGATGCAGCATTTGCAGAGCTCAAAGCCCTGCTTTCCACCCAGCCGGTGCTTGCTGCCCCAATCAGCAAAGAGCCTTTACTGCTTTACATTGCAGCCACTGGACAAGTCGTCAGTACAGTACTTACGGTCGAGCGGGAAGAAGAAGGAAAAGCCTATAAAGTTCAGCGCCCAGTATATTATGTTTCTGAAGTTTTGACTCCATCAAAGCAAAGATATCCACATTATCAGAAGCTTGTTTATGGGATTTATATGACCACGAAGAAGGTTGCACATTATTTCTCTGACCACTCCATTACAGTCGTCAGCGACGCTCCATTATCAGAGATTCTGAACAACAGAGATGCAACTGGTCGAGTGGCAAAGTGGGCGATTGAACTCCTTCCCTTGGATATTAAGTTTGAGGCAAAGAAAGCTATCAAGTCCCAAGCAATAGCAGATTTCCTCGCCGAGTGGATCGAACAGCAACTGCCGACTCAAGTCCACTCGGAACACTGGACCATGTTCTTTGATGGTTCCAAGATGCTGAATGGTTCCGGTGCTGGGGTGGTACTGGTATCCCCCCGAGGAGACAAGCTCAGATATGTTCTCCAGATTCACTTTGATTCCTCCAATAACGAAGCAGAATATGAAGCACTCTTATATGGGTTGCGTATGGCCATCTCACTCGGCGTCCGTCGCCTCATGGTCTACGGCGACTCAGATTTGGTAGTCAATCAAGTGATGAAGGAGTGGGACGTCAGAAGCCCAGCTATGACTGGTTACTGCAATGCGGTGAGGAAGTTGGAAAAGAAGTTTGAGGGGTTAGAGCTCCATCATATACCCCGACTGAAAAATCAAGCAGCCGATGATTTGGCAAAGATAGGTTCCAAGAGGGAAGCCATTCCCAGCAACGTGTTTTTGGAACACATTCATACACCTTCAGTTCAAGAAGATCCTTTCACTGAAGAGCCCCCGCAGCCTAAGAGTGCCACAGATCCGACTGAAGTCGAAGTCCCAGCCGTGGTCGACCTGATCATGGAGGTTTTGGTCATCACTCCCGACTGGACAGTGCCATACATTGCGTATATCCTTAGGAAGGAACTCCCAGAGGATGAAGAAGAGGCTCGACAGATCGTCCGTCGATCCAAGCCTTTACTGTGATAAGAGGACAACTGTTCAGGGAAAGCGTAACCGGAGTCAGCCAGAAATGCATAACACCAGAAGAAGGTCGAGTGATCCTCAACGACATCCACTCGGGGACCTGTGGTCACCATGCGTCCTCTCGGACCATTGTGGCCAAAGCATACCGAGCTGGATTTTATTGGCCACGAGCAAATGAAATGGCGAAAGATATAGTCGACAAATGTGAAGGCTGCCAGTTTTACTCCAATATGTCCCACAAGCCTGCGTCAGCCCTGAAGACTATTCCACTCGTCTGGCCCTTTGCTGTTTGGGGATTGGATATGGTTGGACCCCTGAGGACTGGTAGGAGCGGCTTCACTCATGTGCTTGTAGCAGTCGACAAGTTTACCAAATGGATTGAAGCCAAGCCTATCAAGAATCTTGAAGCCAGTACTGCCGTCAGCTTCATCAGAGAATTGACATTCAGATATGGAGTTCCGCACAGCATCATCACTGACAACGGGTCGAACTTCGATTCTGATGAGTTCAGAGCCTTCTGTGCTTCCCAAGGCACACGAGTCGACTATGCTTCAGTCGCCCACCCCCAGTCAAATGGACAAGCAGAAAGAGCAAATGGCTTGATTCTCAAAGGACTGAAACCCCGACTGATGCGTGATCTCAAGCACGCAGCAGGCGCCTGGGTCGATGAACTTCCATCAGTTCTTTGGGGATTGAGGACAACTCCCAATCGGTCGACTGGCCGAACTCCATTCTTCTGGGTTTATGGAGCTGAAGCTGTTCTACCGAGTGACTTGCTTCACAATGCACCCCGAGTCGAGCTCTTCTCTGAAGACGAAGTAGAACAGGCCCGGCAGGACGCAGTCGATCTCCTAGAGGAGGAAAGAGAGATGGCCTTAATACGGTCGACCATTTATCAGCAAGACTTGCATCGATTCCACGCCAGAAACGTGAGGGGCCGAGCCTTTCAAGAGGGAGACTTGGTTCTTCAAGTGGATCAGCAAAAACCACACAAGCTCGCCCCTGCTTGGGAAGGTCCCTTCATTGTCACCAGAGTTCTCCACAATGGAGCATACCATCTTTACAATGTCGAGCATCAGAAAGACGAGCCACGGGCTTGGAACGCGGAGCTGCTCCGCCCCTTTTATACTTAAGTACTCATTAGGATGAGATGTAATAAGAAATACCTTTGTAGTTTGTTTATCAAAGACAAGAGTTTTACAGTCTTCCTAAATGGTTGTTGTTGCTTTTGTTTGCGTCTGAAATCCCCTAGTGGGTGACATTGCCACGAATCCGTTTCGCCTAAAGTTTGAAAAATCCTACCAAGTGGTGAGCAAGCCTCTCACTCGGGGGCTTAGCCGCGAATCCGTTTCGCCTAAGTTTGAAAAATCCTACCGAGTAGTGAGCAACCCTCCCACTCGGGGGCTTAGCTGCAGTCCAGTACTCGCCTAAGTTTGTAAAATCCTACCGAGTGGTGAGCAACCCTCCCACTCAGGGGCTTAGCTGCAGTCCAGTACTCGCCTAAGTTTGTAAAATCCTACCGAGTGGTGAGCAAGCCTCTCACTCGGGGGCTTAGCTGCAGTCCAGTACTCACCTAAGTTTGTAAAATCCTACTGAGTGGTGAGCAAGCCTCTCACTCGGGGGCTTAGCTGCAGTCCAGTACTCGCCTAAGTTTGTAAAATCCTACCGAGTGGTGAGCAACCCTCCCACTCGGGGGCTTAGCTGCAGTCCAGTACTCGCCTAAGTTTGTAAAATCCTACCGAGTGATGAGCAAGCCTCTCACTCGGGGGCTTAGCTGCAGTCCAGTACTCGCCTAAGTTTGTAAAATCCTACCGAGTGGTGAGCAACCCTCCCACTCGGGGGCTTAGCTGCAGTCTAGTACTCGCCTAAGTTTGTAAAATCCTACCGAGTGGTGAGCAACCCTCCCACTCGGGGGCTTAGCTGCAGTCCAGTACTCGCCTAAGTTTGAAAAATCCTACCGAGTGGTGAGCAACCCTCCCACTCGGGGGCTTAGCTGCAGTCTAGTACTCGCCTAAGTTTGAAAAATCCTACCGAGTGGTGAGCAACCCTCCCACTCGGGGGCTTAGCTGCAGTCCAGTACTCGCCTAAGTTTGAAAAATCCTACCGAGTGGTGAGCAACCCTCCCACTCGGGGGCTTAGCTGCAGTCCAGTACTCGCCTAAGTTTGAAAAATCCTACCGAGTGGTGAGCAACCCTCCCACTCGGGGGCTTAGCTGCAGTCTAGTACTCGCCTAAGTTCGAAGTCCATCCCCATTCGCAAGGACGACGAGGTGCAGGTCGACTGCAACCTTCTCCTTCAGAGCTGCGCCACAAGTACAACGTGCGCTCCATCCCTATCCGCAAGGACGACGAGGTGCAGGTCGACTGCAACCTCCTCCTTCGGAGCTGCGCCACAAGTATAGCGTGCAGTCCACCCTTATCCGCAAGGACGACGAGGTGCGGGTCGACTGGAGCATCAACCTCAGAGCTGCATCTCAAGCACAAAGATTATTCCGCGTGAAGAACAAATTCCACTCGAAGACAAATACAAGCATATTCAGAGATAAATCAAGTTCAGATAAATCCTAAAGTTCAAGACCACGGATCAAAGTACTCGGGCATTCAGCCCGAAGGAGTTTAATGGTTACGAAATCACTCGGCATTCCGAGGCAAATTTAAGGCAGAGCATAAAAGTTTGTTCACTCCGCAGGAGGAGGGCTGGCAGGCTCGACGAATTCGTCCAGGTCGATCCCGTCAGCAATCCGAGTGGCGGCAGCAATGAAAGTCTCCATGAAGGACTGGAAGTCATGCCTCTTGGTGTTAGCAACTTTAATCGCCGCCAGCTTCTCTTCCCGAGCTTCTCGACAGTGGACGCGAACCAGAGATAGAGCCACATCAGCGCCGCACCGGGCAGAAGACTTCTTCCATTCTTGAATTCGACTGGGAGCTTCATTGAGCCGAGCCATCATAGACTCGAGGTCATTCTGAAGTGTTGCCATGGGCCAGAGAGCTGTGTCAATCCGCGACATCGCGACTTTCAGTCGGGCAAGATAATCGACAACACCAGTGATGCGGGATTCCAGTCAGAGCACGTTCATGGCAGCTTCATCCTTCACTGGAGAGTTGATGGGGTCCAAGCTTGGTTCAATTCGCCCGGTCTCTTCCTCGAAGTCCCGGCAAAACTCTGCATACACAATTCAAGGGTAAGCCAATGATCATATGTCGAGTCGACAAGAACAAACCAGTCGGATCAAAGGAAACACCTTCAAGCATGACGAACAACTTCTTAGCAAGGCTTCCCAGATAATTCTCCAGATCGTTCCTCCTGCGGGCAATACCTTCCATCTTCTCGTTCAGATTTTCCTTGTCCTTCTTCAGGCGAGTCGCTTCCTTATTGGCTTCGTCAAGGGCAGTTTTCAGCCTGGAGTTTTCTTCCTCCAATTTGCCGACTGAAGCCAACTTCTGTTCAGCGAGCGCAGTTTTCTCATCAGCTTTTTTCCGCATGGCCGCCAGATCTTGATCCTTTTTTGCCAGAGCTTGGTTCAGTTTCTCTGAAAGAAAATAATGTTGGATTCATAAAAAGCAGAATGAAATCTGGTTCAGGGAAAACTCAGTCGACAGGTCTTCCTTTCTAGCAGCGTCATCCTTGGCCTTCTGCAGTTCTGTCTTGGCGAGCTCCAGATCGAGGTTTTGCTGAATCTGCTGCTTCTCCAGGTCAGCAAAACGAGCTCCAAGATCACAAGATTTCTGCAACCAAAGAATAGGTCAGTCGACTGGTGAAAAGATTGGCTGTTTCAGAGAGGTAAAAAGATAAAGCCAACAAATTCTAAGACTACTGCCGAATCAAACATCCAACAGTAGTATCGGGGACTACACCCAGTGGGTGCACTTAGCGTGCCCCCACTGGTTCAGTTTACACTCGATAAGGCCTTTCCAGCACGATTGCCAAAAAAAGATCTACACCCAGTGGGTGCACTCAGCGTGCCCCCACTGGTTCAAAGTTCCACTCGACATGGCCCGACCAGACCGAGTGAAGAAATTCAAATTCTGATGCTCAGACCATAGTCGACTGCCCGCAGTCAATTATGGTCTCGGGGACTACACCTAGTGGGTGCACACAGCGTGCCCCCACTGGTCAAAAGATTCAATCAGCAACAACATTATCAGCTCAAAGTGCGAATCCGTTCAGTGACAAATCAAAACACCTAGTGGGTGTACAGATACAAGGCGCAGACAGATGCAAAGATTCTTGGAAAGAAAGTTTTCAGGTACCATATCCTAACAGAACAAGCCAGAAGAGTCAGTCGACGATCTACTAACCTGGACGTTGCTCTGGAGAGCGGAGCTGGCATCATAAGCAGCTTGGCTGGCTTCCCGCACCATCTTCATCTTCTCCATCATAATGCCCGCCTGGCGTATAGCCTCTTTTGCAGCACCCACTTGGTCCTCTGGGACGTGATGTGTAGCAAAAAGTGAAGGTGGATTGACGGGAGTCTGTGCAGCTGACGAGGAAGGCCGAGCACTCGACAGCGGTATGGCGAAGGAGACGGAAGTCCGATTGGCATCGCCGGTGTCCTGAATTACCGGTTCCGCCACCGGTGTCGATTGAAGCGTCTTGCCAGCGGACGTTTTCCTGTTACTTCTCCCCAAGGGCCTCTGTGGCTCGTCCTCGTCGTTGTCGGGGAGGTCAATGACGTTGAGGGCTGTAAAAAGATCAGTCGCCAAAGTTTCATCACCCGATTGGATATATCGCAGTTCAATTGACAAATCGAAGACAAAATCACAAGGATTGTTCCCGGATTGGAGGTCACCGCATCTTCTATTTCCTCATCCTCGTTCTTATAAGCAGAGGTCCCAGAGGTAGCGGCACTGCCAGTTTCAAGATTCATTCGGTCAAACCAAGGGAAAAATAAACAGCACAGAACGTCGAGTAAAAGCGAAAGAAGAACACTCACGCAGAAGCAACAGGAACGTCAATTTTGATTCTCGGCAGCGCCTTCCGAGTCTTCTGCACTACAACCTTGGACTGCTTTGGAGCTTTTTTAGTTGGTGCCGGAGAGGACGTCCAAGGACGCTTTGACGACTGCCCGGTCTGAACGGTCGCCTTGTCATGGGCGCTCGCCGGGTCGTGAGTAAGTTTGGATCGCCTTTCCCTGCGGGGAGGAGAGTCGACCTCTTCTTCGTCACTCGGGTCGTCACTCTCCTCGTCCCCCTCTCCGTCGGAGTGCCACTCGCCACTTTCACCTCCGCTTGCCTCCCCCTCCGGGTCCTGCTCCTGCTCTCCGTTGGGCATCGAATACATTTCAGTAAAGGCCTAGAAGAAAACAAGCAAGACAAAGTCAGTCGGTGAAGCATAAACAGTTGCATGATTAAATCAAGATGACACTCGGTAATTCAGAATCGGACCTTGTCTGGTTCGTAGGATTGGTCAAGTGGAGGGATTCTCCTGGCTCCTGTGGGGTTATCCTTGTTGCCAGTGATACTCTTCAACCACTTCTCCACTGTATCCTCGTCGGGTGCACCCGAGTGGAATCTTCAATGCCCGAATACATCCACATCGGATGGTCGCAGGCTTGAAGTAGCTGAATGCGTCGTCCGAGGAAGACTTCCAGCAGATCCATTCCAGTTACACCCTCACGGATGAGATAGACCACTCGCTCAACCAGCACTTTCACCTCCGCTTTCTCCCCTGGAGTCACTTTCAAGGCGGAGGGCTTCTCTACGCGAGCCATAGAAAAAGGAGGAAGTCCAGTCGACTGACCTGGAGTCGGTTGGTCTTTGCAGTAAAACCAGGTCGACTGCCATCCTCGTACTGACTCAGGAAGAGTTATGGCTGGGAAAGATCTCTTACCCCTCATCTGAATCCCAAGACCCCCACACATCTGGATCACATGGGTCCTCTCGTCACTCGGGTTAGCCTTTTTGACCGACTAGGAGTGACACGTGAAAATGTGCTTGAAGAGACCCCAGTGTGGTCGACAACCTAAGAAGTTTTCGCACAGAGACACGAAAGCAGCAAGATATATGATGGTGTTGGGGGAAAAGTGATGAAGTTGTGCTCCAAAAAAAATCAAGAAAGCCTGAAAAAAAGGATGCGGAGGCAGAGAAAATCCACGGTCGATGTGAGTGGCAAGGAGGACGCACTCACCCTCCCGCGGTCGATGTTCGGTCTCATACTCCGGGAGCCGCGCCGATCCATGAAGAATCAGCCCCTCCTCCGCCAGATCGTCGAGGTCATCCTGACTAATCGTCGACCGGATCTAGTCGCCCTGGATCCAGCCGCGCGGCAAACCGGACCGCGACGAGGATCCGCCCCGGCTGGACTTTTTCCCCTTCGCCTTCGTCGTCGCCTTCTTCGCGCGCTCCAGAGCCACCGTCTTTTCTTTCCCCATCGCCGCGAACGGAGCTCAAGCGGAGCGGCGGCGCTGGAGGAGGAGCAGGCGCAGTGGGGAAAACTGAGAAGAGAGAAGAAGAATGAGGACGCACTGTTCAAAAACCCCGGTCCGGCGCCTTATATGGGGTTTCTTCCGAGTGACTGACCTGTAGGCCCGGGCAATCTTATCAAATCCCGCAACAGTCGCGCGCGTGATACGTGGCAAAAAAGGCGGCGTGGGAATCGAGGCGGCCTTGCCTTATCCAGCCTGATTACTGCGGCCTCCTCCGTCCCGCGCGCTTCCCGAAATTCGAATCCCGCGAGATCCGTGGGCAGCAGAGCAACTTGTCAGTCGGAAGATCCCCACCACATTAGCACTCAGACCTCTTCCAGCAAAAGTTCACTCGACAAAACGAGGAATGGATCAAGGCGACTGAAAAAGAAGTTAGTGTCGCCACCTCGGTTCATTGATCCAAAACAAGACACACCCGAAGCGCGAAAAATGAGTCGGAAGTATTTTCAACTCCTTCTCCACTCAAACCCTGATCCATTCGGGGGCTAATGATGAGGACATGTACCTAGGGTAGGGTCGTAGGCCTGACCTAAATACCCTCCCCAAGGACATCACTCTAAAGCCAGAAGCATTCGAGGGGTAGCATCACCCACTCGACCAAAAACACTTCCACTCGGAGGAATCAAGATCACTCGACCGTAACAAGAAACACTCGACGGACAGAAGACCTAAAGTCACTCTACACAGCAACGGTCGAGCATTAACTCCTACACTTAATAGGCATTTATAACACTTTATTACGGACATTACAGTAACGCCCCCCTCTTGATGTACCTTAAATCCCTTGTAACGTGGGCTGGCCGGGGTCCTGGCGCACTCTATATAAGCCACCCCCCTCCACATGCACAAGGGTTTGCACCCCCTGTAACACACACGCATATAATCCAGTCGACCGCCTCCGGGCTCCGAGACGTAGGGCTGTTACTTCCTCCGAGAAGGGCATGAACTCGTAAAACTCGTGCGTACAGCTTCTCCATAGCTAGGATCTTGCCTCTACATCCCTACCCCCCCATTCTATTGTCAGACTTAGAACCACGACAGCGCCCCCCTCCTTCCTTATCCTTCTCCCCTCCTTCCTTTCCCTCTGGTGGAAGAAAGGAAAGGGGGGCGAATCCTACTTGGACTAGGAGTCCAAGTAGGACTCCCCCCTTGGCGCGCCCCTCCTGGCCGCCAGCCTCTCTCCCTCCCTCATTTATATACGTGGCCAGGGGGCACCCCAAAGCACAACATACAATCTCTTAGCCGTGTGCGGTGCCCCCTCCACAGTTTAACACCTCGGTCATTTCATCGTAGTGCTTAGGCAAAGCCCTGCGCCGGTAACTTCAGCATCACTGTCTCCATGCCGTCGTGCTGACGGAACTCTCCCACGTACTCAACTGGATCAAGAGCTCGAGGGACGTCATCGTGCTGAATGTGTGCTGAACACGGAGGTACCGTATGTTCGGTACTTGGATCGGTTGGACCGTGAAGACGTTTGACTATATCAACCGTGTTACTAATGCTTCCGCTTTCGGTCTACGAGGGTACATGGACACACTCTCCCGTCTCATTGCTATGCATCTCCTAGATAGATCTTGCGTGTTCGTAGGAATTTTTTTGAAATACTGCGTTCCCCAACACAGGGGGCACCCCAAAGCACAACAGGCAATCTCTTAGCCATGTGCGGTGCCCCCCTCCACAGTTTAACACCTCGGTCATATCATCGTTGTGCTTAGGCGAAGCCCTGCGCCGGTAACTTCATCATCACCCTCGCCACGCCGTCGTGCTGACGGAACTCTCCCTCGTCCTCAACTGGATCAAGAGCTCGAGGGACGTCATCGTGCTGAACGTGTGCTGAACATGGAGGTACCCTACGTTCGGTACTTGGATCGGTTGGATCGTGAAGACGTTCGACTACATCAACCGTGTTACTAAATGCTTCCGCTTTTGGTCTACGAGGGTACGTGGACACACTCTCCCGTCTCGTTGCTATGCATCTCCTAGATAGATCTTGCGTGATCGTAGGAATTTTTTTGATATATTGTGTTCCCCAATAACATGTAACGTCGGTTGCCCTTCGGTGGTCCTCTATAAAACCGCCTCATGTTGTCGCTCCGGCCTGTTTCGCAAGAGAAAGGTTGCCCTCGCAGTACGGCCTTCCATATCCTCCTGTTCTTGCTAGAGCAGGCGGGCTTCCTCTAGCTTCACTCCCTCTGCGAGTTTCTTCGCTGAGCCTTATGTTTTCTATCTCTCTCTCTTTTCCGTTTTCAATTTCCCTTTGAATTGCAAACTGATTCGAAACCAACTCGCTCTCGATCTTTTTACGGGAATTAATAAAAGGTCCAATAATTATTTAGGACTTATAGGTATTGTTTTCCTACCTAAATAAAATTTATCCTTAGTTGAAATATTTCCTTTGCATGTTTGAATTGACTCAAAAAATCACATTCACTCAAATATTTTTTGAAAAAATAACAGAGGGTCAAAATATTATTCGGGGATTAAGAGCAATATTTTTTTGCGAAATTAATATTTGAATTGTCACCCTATTTTACGACATTAATTCATTCCATAATTCTTTTAGCGTTCAATTTAATTCCCAAATTAATTTTACGGTTTCAATATTATTTAGGATTTATGGTATTTTATTTTTGACCCAAATTATTTAAACAGAAGATAACAACATTTGTGAGCTCAAATTTTGTTTTATAAATTAACCCCTAAATGACAATTTATAGTTCTAAATAATTTCAAAATTGTGTAGCCACATTTTCAATCAATTCAATCAACTCCTAGTCAAAACTAGTTATTATCAAGCAATCACAATCAAAACTGATTGTTTTTAATTCCCTTTGATTATTTTTTAACATTCCAAGTTTGGGAAAAAATGGATGTGAAAATATATGTCTTGATATGATCGTCAGAAAGACCAATCGACAACAAAGTATTGAAAGCGCATCAAGGAGAGTTTAGGCGTAGAACGGATCGTACCCTCAAATCTCTCATATACCAATGGGGTATCATTCAGGGGATGTGTAGCCATTGGGCGGGTTGTAAGGATAAAGTGAAGCATACTCCTCCTAGCGGTGTTGCCATTTATCAGTATGTAAGAAACCTTATTGTTTTTTAATTGCCACATTTGCATTACTTTGAGCATTCTTATCAATTTGTGCATGTGCAAGTTTTAGGATGGATAGCCCAAGAGAGGTACAAACAAATGCTCAAGTTAAAGGTCAAACCGTTTGACTTCCAGCATTGTTGGGGCTTGTTGGAAGATCACGAGAAGCGGAAGACGAGGAATTATGACGACAATCCAAAAGCGAGGAAAGTGTTGATGGAAATATGCCCTAGAGGCAATAATAAAATGGTTATTATTATATTTCCTTAATCATGATAAAGGTTTATTATTCATGCTAGAATTGTATTGACCGGAAACTTAAATACATGTGTGGATACATAAACAAATATTGTGTCCCTAGTGAGCTTCTACTAGATTAGCTCGTTGATCAAAGATGGTTAAGGTTTCCTAACCATAGACATGAGTTGTCATTTGATAACGGGATCACATCATTAGGAGAATGATGTGATGGACAAGACACATCCATTAGCTTAGCATATGATCGTTCAGTTTATTGCTACTGCTTTCTTAATATCAAATACATGTTCCTTCGACCATGAGATCATGCAACTCCGGATACCGGAGGAATACCTTGTGTGCTATCAAACGTCACAACGTAACTGGGTGATCATAAAGATGCTCTACATGTATCTCCGAAGGTGTTTGTTGAGTTGGCATGGATCGAGATTGGGATTTGTCACTCCGTGTGACGGAGAGGTATCTCTGGGCCCTCTCGGTAACACACATCATAAGAAGCTTGCAAGCAAAGTGACTAAGGAGTTAGTTACGAGATGATGTATTACGAAACGAGTAAAGGACTTGCCAGTAATGAGATTGAACTAGGTATGGAGATATCGACGATCGAATCTCGGGCAAGTAACATACCGACAGACAAAGGGAATTACGTATGTTGTCATAAAGGTCCGACTGATAAAGATCTTTGTAGAATATGTAGGAACCAATATGGGGATCCGGGTCCCGCTATTGGTTATTGACCGGAGAAGTGTTTCGATCATGTGTACATCATTCTCGAACCCGTAGGGTCCACACGCTTAACGTTCGTTGACGTATAGTATTATATGACTTATGTGAGTTGGTGACCAAATGTTGTCCGGAGTCCCGGATGAGATCACAGACATAACGAGGAGCTCTGGAATGGTCCGGAGGTAAAGATTGATATATAGGACAATACTATTTGGTCTCTGAAAAGGTTTCGGAATGCATCGAGTATTTATCGGATCACCGAAGGGGTTCCGAGAGGCCACGGGAGCATATTGGGCTAAACTGGCCAACGAGGGAGAGCACACCAGCCCACATAGGGCTGGCGTGCCCCTCCTCATGGCAGGCGGCCCTAGGGAAGGAACGGAGAGGGCTAGCCCCCTCTTTCCTTCTCTTCCATATGTTGGGAAAGGAAAGGGGGGGCTCCCCTCCTGCCTCCCCCCCCAAGTGCCAGGAAGGAAAGGGGACGCGACCAGGGCAGGCGACCAGGGAAGCCGCCGGCCCCCCTTGGGGGCGCCCTAGGGCTGCCTCCCCCTCCCCCACCTATATATATGAGAGGAGGGAGAGGGGCAACATACACCACGATCCCAAGCCGTGTGTGACACCCCGTCTTCCTCTAGTTCTAGTTCCTCCTCCACCCACGTCTATTGTTCTTGGCGAAGCCCTGCGGATAGTTTCACCACCTCCGTCACCATGCATTCGTGCTGCCGGAACTCATCGACTACTTCACCTCTCTTGCTGGATCGAGAAGGCGAGGACGTCATCGAGCTGAACGTGTGTTGAACGCGAAAGTGTCGTACGTTTGGTACTTGATCGGGACGGATCTTGAAGGTGTACAACTACATCAACCGCGTTGATAAACGCTTCCGCTTAGCGATCTACAAGGATATGTAGATGCTCTCCCCCTCTCGTAGCTATGCATCTTCATGGATAGATCCTGCGTGTGCGTAGATTTTTTTATTTTCCATGCAACGTTCCCTAACAAGTGCGCCAATTTGTCAGTGGAGATGGAGAACATCACATATGATGTTGATGGAGAGGAAAGCGCAAAAGTGCCTAGAAGTACCACTCCGACGACAGGCATGATCGGCCCGACGGTAGGAAATAAGAAAAGCGGCGACTAAAGAGAGAAGGAGAGATGGAGACGATGAAAAAAAGACTGATGAGTTGAGGAGGATAGAAAAACGAGTACGTAGGGAATAGTAAACAAGAAAAACTAGAGATGAATGAGAGGAGAACAATAAAAAAGGGCGAGTGGGATGAAATGTAATAGAGTAGACGACGTCAGAAGGAGATAGAGGCGTGTAGGCTCCAAAGTAAGGACGATCGGGCGAGAGCTGATCGCATAACTAAGCATAAATGGTTCATCATGTTGGGTTCGAACATAATGGATCAAGCGGCACGAGATTCTTGGTCATTGCAGCGATATTTAATCATGCCTTTTGAGGAAGCTCGAACGAGAGAACCACGGGAACATGTGATTGTACATTGTCCCCGGTGAAATGCTTTTATTCATGCAACTTCTCAAAAATTATATGCATGTTTGCTTGATGTGCTAAACGTTTAATTTTGAAGGGAACCACTGAAATATGACGACTGTGAGTTTGCATGAAACCAGTCCAGCCTTCATACCCATACGAATCACGCTCGACGTGGCGAATGCCGATCCCCGATACGGCGACGCTCCTAGAAATTCTCTAAGAATGGCAAAACAGCTATAGTGGAAAGGTAGCTACTGTTGTCGACGGATGTGACGGTAACAAAAGGTGACCGCGAGTGCTGAGTGCGGGCGATTGAGTTGGGTAACGAAACCACCAGAGCTAGCTAGGGCCGGACGGACGTGACATGAGATCGATGGCCCGTGATCACACATAGATTGCAAAGCGAACGCCGGCCAACACCATCATGGCGCGGATCGCTAGTGGTTTCCGGTGGACGGATCATGGATCTGCCCCCTGCCCCGCCCCGCCCCCGTTTCTTTAACTAGCTTATCCTCCCCCTTTTCCTCCACTATCATTCCATTGCCAACTTCCATCCAAGCCAGTAGCCTTCTACAGCCTTCCCCTGCCGCGGCCATGGCACGACGGCAGCAACACGGCGACATGGCACGTCCTATCCGTCTGACAGTGCCAATGCCATTGTGCCATGCCACTGCGCACCGATGCTCAGAGGTTCGGTCGGTTCCTGTGCGTCTCAAGCAAACGCCGGCGGGGGCTGACGCGTAGGCCGGAATGGATCGGGGAATATTTGGATTGGAAGGAGTACGATGCACCGGTTGGAAGCAAAGGCTGCAGGGGAGGAGATGGAATGGTGATACGGTCGAACAGGTGTGTGATGGATCGAGGAGGACGAAGGGAATGTTGGCACGTACGATGGCGCCGGCGCCGACGAGTGGGAATGGTTCGCAAGTCAGCGTTGGTGCGTGCGAGGTGATGTGTGGGAGCGTGACGTGCGTGCGTGGACCCTGAGCTCAACCAACGCTTGCGCTTTGCATGGCTTGCTCGCTAGCTAGCTACCGACTCGGGATAGGATAAACGCGTGTTGAGTCTTTGCCGTTGCTCCGGTCAGAAAAGAGGTCTCGAGTGTTGTGGTGGGTTTTGGACGGTTGTTTGTACGTACTCCCTCCGTCCGAAAATACTTGTCAGCAAGATGAATGTATCTAGACGTATTTTAATTTTAAATATATCCATTTTTATTCATTTATGCGACAAGTATTTCTCTAGGTACATCCATTTATGCGACAAGTATTTCTGGACGGTGGAAGTACGTGTGTATCTGTGCCCAGGTTTTTGCACTGTCTCGGCGGTGCCCGGTCGTTCCTGAAAGCTTTGTCCTGGTAGCTGTGAAAATTTGCTTGCTTTCCTCTGGTAACAGAAAATTTTATTTTGTTTTTTCGTTCTGGAGAAGAAAAGAATACACGCGTAGCGTCTGTGTGAGCGTGAGAGAAACACTGCCCGTGAGTTGTGACAATCGTATCAACACCGACATTTTTTTCATGTGTCTACCTATCATCTAGATGAGAAAATAATTATGTCTCATCCAACTTCTACAGCTGGATTTTAAAAACGAAAAGTCTAACGCCCACACGTATAGGCGTTAGCCAACTCGCGCACACGCATCCGTTGCCGTCCAGTAGCTACGGCACGAACCTTGACACGATCTGACTGATTTCGTGTGCCACGTAGGACAAGTCGATTGTGTGGTGTGTAAGAGGGGTTGCCCGCACGCCGGTTTCCTCTCCGCAGTCAACGGTTGCCACTCGGGGCCGTGCGGTGGGACTGCGGTTGCGCCCGCACGCGTCGCCCGAATGCGGTTGCCGTCTAGCACGGCATACTTCACACCCCCATCGTGCGCGGTTCCATTTACTCCCCCCACTTCTCTACTCACCCAACCCACCATCCGCAGCAGTTCATTCGATTGGAGGAGAAGCCGATAGGAGGAGGAGGCGGCGGAGGCGGAAGAGTCGACGGCATTCGCGGCCGTCGGTGAGGCTCGCCGGACCAGAGAGTCTACGCGGGAGTGCCCGCAGCTTGAAGGTAATGCTCCTCCCCGCGCTGACATTCCTCCCTGCATTTTCCCCTCTCCCCTCTACGGTGGATTTCTCCGCTCGAGATTCATAGTGATTACGGCGTAATCGCGGTGCTCCGGCGTTCCCGTCGGCGGCGGAGTCCCGTGTTTGCCGTTTAGGATGGCATTGCGCAGGTTCGTCGCCGCCGCGGTGGCAGTGATGCCGGTGTGGCTCGCCATGTCCGCAACCACATCCGAGTGTTGCGGTTCGATTTGAGCCGGCGTTTTTGTAGTTGTTAGTCATGCATTGCCCTGAAATGCTGTTGCCATTGGTGCAGGAAGTTTTTTGTTGGTTAATTTCAGGGTTTGGTAGTTGGGATTGAACCCTAGATCTAGGTAGTTGTGTTTCAAAGTGAATTACAAAGGCAGCCATAGTAGTTTCAGGAACTGTATGCACTGGAAGGCAACTAATTTCGTGATCAACCGTGTCAGTTGCCACAAACATGCTTGCCATGTGGCAACTAATTTTGTGAACACACAATGGCTGTTGCCATGCTGTAGGCAGCATAATGGGGTAAATTCACTGTATTGTAAACTGAATTTGCGTTTTGCCTTTTGACTTGTGATATATGAACATACATGGCAACTCGTTTTTAATACGAGGTCAGGGTGTGTGTTTGCCAGATTTACATGCTGTGTGGTGGATGTTTTTATGCACTTTTTGAGTTGTCCTGCACTTTTAACATGGCAATTTGAACCTACCACACTTGCCTGTGAAGATATGGCAACTCATTTTTATATCAGGACAGGGTGTCAATTGCCACATTATATGTTTGTGCATTGTAGTATGTGTCCCTTTTTGTTTCTAGTTTCTTTTGCGTTAACATGGCAACTTCAACATTTTGTTAAATTGCCTTATGAACTGTAGATTTTTAATGAAGCCAATGTGTTTAGTTGCCACATTTATCGTTGGACAATCGTAGGGGGTGTGGGTGTTCATAGTTACGTACTGTCTTGAAATGCTATTTTGCGAGCAGTGCAGGAAGTTTTTTGTTGGCGAATTCAGGTTATGATAGTTGCCAATGAACCCTAGATCCAGGTAGTTGTTTTTCAAAGTGCAGTAAGAAGGTAGACATGATAGTTTCAGTAACTATCTGCACTGGATGGCAACTAATTCCCTGATCAACTGTGTCAGTTACCGCAAATATGTTTTCCATGCAGCAACTTTTTGTGTGCACACAATATGGCTGTTGCCATGTTGTAGGCCTGATAAAGTGTAGTAAATAGGTAGTCATGGCAGTTTCAGTAAGTATGTGCACTGGAAGGCAACTAATTTCCTGATCAAATGTGTCAGTTGCCGCATAGTATGATTATATGTGGCAAGTATTTCTGTTACCACACTAAGGATGTTGCCATGATATAGGCAGGATAATGCGGCAAATTATGTGTACGATATACTCACTTTTTGTGTTTGCCCATACTGACTTGTGATATCTGAACATATTTTTGGCCGTACTACATGGCAACTCATTTTTTAATATGAGGTCAGTTTGTGAGTTGCCACATTACATGTTGTTGATGTTGGGGAACGTAGTAATTTCAAAAAAAATTCCTACGCACACGCAAGATCATGGTGATGCATAGAAACGAGAGGGGAGAGTGTTGTCCACGTACCCTCGTAGACCGACAGCGGAAGCGTTATCACAACGCGGTTGATGTAGTCGTACGTCTTCACGATCCGACCGATCAAGTACCGAACACACGGCACCTCCGAGTTCTACACACGTTCAGCTCGATGACGTCCCTCGAACTCCGATCCAGCCGAGTGTTGAGGGAGAGTTTCGTCAGCACGACGGCGTGGTGACGATGATGATGTTCCACCGACGCAGGGCTTCGCCTAAGCTCCGCAACGGTATTATCGGGGTGTAATATGGTGGAGGGGGGCACCGCACACGGCTAAAATATCGTATATCAAGTGTGTCCATGGGGTGCCCCCCTTCCCCCGTATATAAAGAAGCAAGGGGGAGGCCGCCGGCCTAGGGAGGAGAGGCGCGCCAGAAGGGGGAGTCCTACTCCCACCGGGAGTAGGACTCCTCCTTTCCTTGTTGGAATAGGAGAAGGGAAGGGAGAAGGAGAAAGAAGGAAGGGGGCGCCCCCCTTCCCTAGTCCAATTCGGACCAGATCATGGGGAGGGGCGCGGCCACCTTTTGAGGCCTTTCTCTCCTTTCCCGTATGGCCCATTAAGGCCCAATACGAATTCCCGTAACTCTCCGGTACTCCGAAAAATACCCGAATCACTCGGAACCTTTCCGAAGTCCGAATATAGTCGTCCAATATATCGATCTTTACGTCTCGGCCATTTTGAGACTCCTCGTCATGTCCCCGGTCTCATTTGGGACTCCGAACTCCTTCGGTACATCAAAACTCAATAAAACTGTCATCGTAAAGTTAAGCGTGCGGACCCTACGGGTTCGAGAACTATGTAGACATGACCGAGACACCTCTCCGGTCAATAACCAATAGCGGGACCTGGATGCCCATATTGGCTCCCACATATTCTACGAAGATCTTTATCTGTCAGACCGCATAACAACATACGTTGTTCCCTTTGTCACCGGTATGTTATTTGCCCAAGATTTGATCGTCGGTATCTCGATACCTAGTTCAATCTCGTTACCGGCAAGTCTCTTTACTCGTTCCGTAACACATCATCCCGCAACTAACTCATTAGTCACAATGCTTGCAAGGCTTATAGTGATGTGCATTACCGAGTGGGCCCAGAGATACCTCTCCGACAATCGGAGTGACAAATCCTAATCTCGAAATACGCCAACCCAACAAGTACCTTTGGCGACACCTGTAGAGCACCTTTATAATCACCCAGTTACGTTGTGACGTTTGGTAGCACACAAAGTGTTCCTCCGGTAAACGGGAGTTGCATAATCTCATAGTCAGAGGAACATGTATAAGTCATGAAGAAAGCAATAGCAACATACTAAACGATCGGGTGCTAAGCTAACGGAATGGGTCAAGTCAATCACGTCATTCTCCTAATGAGGTGATCTCGTTAATCAAATGACAACTCATGTATATGGCTAGGAAACATAACCATCTTTGATTAATGAGCTAGTCAAGTAGAGGCATACTAGTGACACTCTGTTTGTCTATGTATTCACACATGTATTATGTTTCCGGTTAATACAATTCTAGTATGAATAATAAACATTTATCATGATATAAGGAAATATATAATACTTTATTATTGCCTCTAGGGCATATTTCCTTCAGTCTCCCACTTGCATTAGAGTCAATAATCTAGTTCACATCGCCATGTGATTTAACATCAATAATTCACATCACCATGTGATTAACACCCATAGTTCACATCTCTATGTGACCAACACTCAAAGGGTTTACTAGAGTCAATAATCTAGTTCACATCGCTATGTGATTAACACCCAAAGAGTACTAAGGTGTGATCATGTTTTGATTGTGAGATAATTTTAGTCAACGGGTCTGTCACATTCAGATCCGTAAGGATTTTGCAAATTTCTATGTCTACAATGCTCTGTACGGAGCTACTCTAGCTAATTGCTCTCACTTTCAATATGTATCTAGACTGAGACTTTAGAGTCATCAAGATTTAGTGTCAAAACTTGCATCGACGTAACCCTTTACGACGAACCTTTTTGTCACTTCCATAATCGAGAAAAATTTCCTTATTCCACTAAGGATAATTTTGACCGCTGTCCAGTGATCTACTCCTAGATCACTATTGTACTCCCTTGCCAAAATCAGTGTAGGGTATACAATAGATCTGGTACACAGCATGGCATACTTTGTAGAACCTATGGCCAAGGCATAGGGAATGACTTTCATTCTCTTTCTATCTTTTGCCGTGGTCGGGCTTTGAGTCTTTACTCAATTTCACACCTTGTAACACAGGCAAGAACTCTTTCTTTGACTGTTCCATTCTGAACTACTTCAAAATCTTGTTAAGGTATGTACTCATTGAAAAAATTATCAAGCGTCTTCATCTATCTCTATAGATCTTGATGCTCAATATGTAAGCAGCTTCACCGAGGTCTATCTTTGAAAAACTCCTTTCAAACACTCCTTTATGCTTTGCAGAATAATTCTACATTATTTCTGATTAACAATATGTCATTCACATATACTTATCAGAAATGTTGTAGTGCTCCCACTCACTTTCTTGTAAATACAGGCTTCACCGCAAGTCTGTATAAAACTATATCCTTTGATCAACTTATCAAAGCGTATATTCCAACTCCGAGATGCTTGGACCAGTCCATAGATGGATCGCTGGAGCTTGCATATTTTGTTAGCACCTTTAGGATTGACAAAACCTTCTGGTTGTATCATATACAACTCTTCTTTAATAAATCCATTAAGGAATGTAGTTTTGTTTATCCATTTGCCAGATTTCATAAAATGCGGCAATTGCTAACACGATTCGGACAGACTTAAGCATAGATACGAGTGAGAAACTCTCATCGTAGTCAACATCTTGAACTTGTCGAAAACCTTTTTGCGACAATTCTCGCTTTGTAGATAGTGACACTAATATCAGCGTCCGTCTTCCTCTTGAAGATCCATTTAATCTCAATGGCTCGCCGATCATTGGGCAAGTCAATCAAAGTCCATACTTTGTTCTTCATACATGGATCTCATCTCAGATTTCATGGCCTCAAGCCATTTTGCGGAATCTGGGCTCACCATCGCTTCTTCATAGTTCGTAGGTTCGTCATGGTCTAGTAACATAACCTCCAGAACAGGATTACCGTACCAATCTGGTGCGGATCTTACTCTGGTTTATCTACGAGGTTTGGTAGTAACTTGATCTGAAGTTACATGATCATCATCATTAACTTCCTCACTAATTGGTGTAGAAGTCACAGGAACAGATTTCTGTGATCCAATAAGGGAGCAGGTACAGTTACCTCATCAAGTTCTTCTTTCCTCCCACTCACACCTTTCGAGAGAAACTCCTTCTCTAGAAAGGATCCATACTTAGCAACGAATGTCTTGCCTTCGGATCTGTGATAGAAGGTGTACCCAACTGTCTCCTTTGGGTATCCTATGAAGACACATTTCTCCGATTTGGGTTTGAGCTTATCAGGATGAAACTTTTTCATATAAGCATCGCAACCCCAAAATTTTAAGAAACGACAACTTTGGTTTCTTGCCAAACCACAGTTCATAAGGCGTCGTCTCAACGGATTTTGATGGTGCCCTATTTAACGTGAATGCAGCTGTCTCTAATGCATAACCCCCAAAACGATTAGTGGTAAATTGGTAAGAGACATCATAGATTGCACTGTATCCAATAAAGTACGGTTATGACGTTCGGACACACCATTATGCTGTGGTGTTCCTGGTGGCATGAATTTGTGAAACTATTCCACATTGTTTTAACTGAAGGCCAAACTCGTAACTTAAATACTCTTCTCCACGATCAGATCGTAGAAACTTTATTTTATTGTTACGATGATTTTCTGCTTCACTCTGAAATTATATGAACTTTTCAAATGTTTCAGACTCTTGTTTCATTAAGTAGATATACCCATATCTGCTCAAATCATCTGTGAAGGTCAGAAAATAATGATACCTGCTACGAGCCTCAATATTCATCGGACCACATACATCTGTATGTATGATTTCCAACAAATCTGTTGCTCTCTCCATAGTTCCGGAGAACAGCGTTTTAGTCATCTTGCCCATGAGGCACGGTTCGCAAGCATCAAGTGATTCATAATCAAGTGATTCCAAAATCCCATCAGTATGGAGTTTCTTCATGCGCCTTACACCAATATGACCTAAACGGCAGTGCCACAAATAATTGCACTATCATTATTAACTTTGCATCTTTTGGCTTCAATATTATGAATATGTGTATCACTACGATCGAGATCCAACAAACCATTTTCGTTGGTGTGTATGACCATAGAAGGTTTTATTCATGTAAACAGAACAACAATTGTTCTCTAATTTAAATGAATAACTGTATTGCAATAAACATGATCAAATCATATTCATTCTCAACGCAAACACCAAATAACACTTATTTAGTTTCAACACTAATCCCGAAAGTACAGGGAGTGTGCGATGATGATCATATCAATCTTGGAACTACTTCCAACACACATCGTCACCTCGCCTTTTACTAGTCTCTGTTTATTCTGCAACTCCCGTTTTCGAGTTACTACTCTTTAGCAACTGAACCAGTATCAATTACCGAGGGGTTGCTATAAACACTAGTAAAGTACACATCAATAATCTGTATATCAAATATACCTTTGTTCACTTTGCCATCCTTCTTATCCACCAAATAGTTGGGGTAGTTCCGCTTCTAGTGACCAGTCCCTTTTGAAAGGATCTAGATGACGACTAGAGGGGGGGTGAATAGGCGTTTTAAAACTGTTACGGATTTGGCTTTATCCTAATGCGGAATTAAACTAAACGGATACCTTTCAAGCACAAATCCTAAATATGCTAGGCTCAACTAAGTGCACCAACAACCTATGCTAAACAAGATAGGCACTTAAGGAACCTAGCAAGCACAAACTATATCACAAGATATGGAAATGTAGGAACAACTAAGCAATTCAACTAGCACAAGATATATCAATATGAGCAAGTATGAATTGCAGTAACTAAAGGGTGTGGGTAAGAGATAACCACAAGTGAGTCGGAGACGCGGATTTATCCCGAAGTTCACACTCGTGAGAGTGCTAATCTCCGTTAGAGCGGTGCCGAAGCCAAAGCTCCGGGGCGTCACCAAGTGACTCACCGTATTCTCCTTTTCGAGTCACCCCCAACGGATGAGCCTCGATTCACTCGGGGTTGGTCTTGAAGGCGACCACCACACCTTTACAAACTTCTCCTGAGCACACCACAAACAAGGAAGCTTCAGGAGGAACTTGACCACCTAGGCCACTTCAACACCCTTCCCCGGAGCACACCACAAGAGGAAGCTTCCGGGGGAACCTTGGCCACATAGGCCTCTTTCACAATCTTCTCAATGTATCACCAAACCGTCTAGGAGGCGGAGGCCTCCAAGAGTAATAAACTCACGGGCTCACACTCGAACAAATCGATGCAGGGAGCTCAAACCAATGCAAAAAATGCAATGCAAGGTCAAGCAACAAATGCTCAACTCACTCTCTCAATCTCATAAGATGCACTCTTGAGAGTAGGAGATTGAAGAGAGGGGATGCTTTGGATATGATCAACAAATGGCTCACTAATCCATCCACAAATCCCCCTTCACATAGAGGGGAGATAGGGGTTTGGGAGAGGTGGAGAGAGGCTCAAAATGGTGTTTAGAATGTGTGTGAACCAACCTCCAACCGGTGGGAGGAAAGGGCCCTTAAATAGCCAAACTCAGAAACTAGCCGTTGGGGCTCCAACGGGCATTTCCTGGGCACCCCGTGCGCATGGGGGTTGAGACCCCGTGTGCACGGTACGAGCCCGTGTGCACGGAGTACCCAGAATTCTGGACACCCCGTGCGCACGGGGGTCAAAGACCCCGTGCACACGGGGTCCCCAGGACAGCCAGCAGCAGCCCACTAAAACATCGATAACTTGGGCATACGGACTCCGAATACGATGATCTTGGGCTCGTTTTGAAGCTATGGAAAAGCCCAAGGTCCTCACATAGAGAACCACCCAAGATCAACAAGAAAGAATGATGCAAGTAATGCAAAGGTTTGAGCTCTCTACATGCGACGTGATCAAGCTACTTGCCCGAGAGTCCCTCTTGATAGTACGGCTATCAAACCTATAATCCGGTCTCCCACCAAGCACTATGAGACCGGCAAAACTAGGAAAACCTAGCTAAGGTATACCTTTGCCTTGCACATTCAACTTGAGCTTGATGATGACTTTAATGCTTGCCTCAAGTTGGAATCCCTTTCTTGTCCACGACCACTTGGTGAAGATACTCGAATTGCTTCCTCATGATGCAATGAGGGAAGCCTTATCTCAAGCCCATCTTCACATGCACATTATCATGATGTGGACCGCAAGCATCAAAGCATATAACCTCCGGCTTCTCATCTTGCACCTGGACTCCCCGAACTCGATGACCATCACCACTTGATGTCATCTCATCTTGCACTTGGACTCCTTGAATCCGATGACCATCACCACTTGATGTCATCCACACATAGGCTACACGAGATCTTTCCTTTTGATGCAAGCCATACCACTAGATCACTTGATCTCACGTGGTACATTGTTTGTGCTTTGTGAGTTGACCACTTAGATATACTCTTCGAGCTTCATCTTGGTCAACCAACATCTTTACTTCAAGATCCATCTTGGTTTCTTGAAAGCCACAATGAACTCTTCATTTCACTTCATTGCTTCAAGACAATATCACCAAAGACTCTTTCATGACCATATCAAGTTCCACTATGAATATCATCTTGGTCACCACTTGCCCTTCTAAAAACTCCATCCCAAACTCTTGAGAGGCATAATGAATTCGTCACTCTAGTTGCTTGCTTCAAGACTTGATCAACATGATCCTGTCTTGAGAGGCATAATGAATTCTTCACTCTAGTTGCTTGCTTCAAGGCTTGATCAACCGAAACCCAACACATGAACTCACCATGATCTTGTCTTGAAACCATAACTCGAATTCTTCTCTTTGGTTATTCTCTCAAGCCTTGATCCTCAGAAGACCAACTTGAAACCTCGCTGGATATGGAATCTCGAGAGCCAACACCTAGGCCCCGTGAGCACGGGGTATCCAGAGAGTTGACACTCGACCCCGTGCGCACGGTATAAGCCCGTGTGCATGGGGTATCCAGAGAGGGATACCATGAGGACTTCTTCGGATGCTTTGATGGCAATCTTCACATAACAACCCAAAGAACTTCAAGCATCACTATGGAACATATCTTCATATAAGATCCAATGCACTTGATGCTCCATAGGAATTGTCATTTAATACCAAAGCTTAGAGCAAATATAACTTCATCTATATGGACTTCATCCTTGATTCCATCCAATATCCTTGAGGCATTATCTTCATATATATGGACTTCATCCTTGATTCCATCCAATATCCTTGAGGCACCATCTATGGACAAAACCTTCAAATATATCTCACTGAAAACATTAGTCCATAGAGATTGTCATTCAATTACCAAAACCACACTTAGGGGCTACATGCCCTTTCAATCTCCCCCATTTTGGTAATTGATGACAATCTCAACAAGAGGGTTTATATAGTGAATTTAAAACAAGTATGCAATCTATCTGAGAATAAATTGAATACTTGAGGTGGTTTTGATAGCCTCAAATATCACAAAGATAGTTGATGTTATCAAAACCGGTTGTACTACCATCGAAATACTACACAAGAATTTGATGCTAGTAGAACCACACTATATAGAGCAAACTCCCCCACAATATATGCATGGAAGAACTTGGTGGAGTTTCCTCTATATACACATCCATGCAACAACCACAACAAATGTAGATATGCATGAACCAACCTACTTCACCTAAACCCTCTAAACTTCTCCCCCATTGGCAACAAGTGCCAAAATGGAGAAAAAATCTAGAAGACCAATATGGTATGAGCTCCTCCTTAATTTGTGCATTTCTCATATTGTGAGTGGAATAAAATGCACATATCCAGTTACGAACAAATGAAGAAATTCACACTATATTGAGGATCCATAAATTGCACCGAAAAGATATTATCATATGAGCATAGGAGTGTTCTAAAGAACATAGAGAAGCTCCCCATGATTTGTGCATTATTTAGTTTTGTACTTGGATACAACGTGCACAAAATAGGATCATCACTTGACTAAACAAGGGTCCAAAATATATCCAACAACTCATGAGTGCAATGATATATGCAATACATACAAGCACTCACTACTCAACCTCTTACCGGATCCACCAAAGAATAAAAAGAGACAATTCCAAGGACCGGCAAGGAAACGAAAGGATATCAAAGAGGGATATGCACTTTCTCATGTGTATAAGTTTCTTACGTGGCCAATAATCATCAAGATGAGCATCCACAAAGAAACTTGCACACACAAAAAGATACAAAAGATAAGAACATGATATCCAAGAATGAATCCATTATTTATACAAACTTGATCTTAGCGTAGGGCTTTGTCACATGGCACATGGCGCAAACTGATCTCATTTGCATAAAAATGAATTACTAAGCATGAGAGCAAATACCACAACCAAAAAGATTGTTTCTTGCAATTTTATCAATATTGCACATAAGAGCACTTTGAGGAATTGGTATGCAATAAATTGCTTAATTGGCATATTTGGGATAAGTGAACCATGAGCATGGTTTTATAGATCCCCATGATATGCTTCTTCTCAAAAGTCTCATAGATGCAATAAGGAGGTTTAAGCTGTTGCAAGAAACACAAACTCAACAAGTACTAAACATGCCATGATGCAACATACACAATGTTGACTCTAATTTAAACAAACGCATGAAGTAAGTACTTGTTACCGAGAGAGCATTGGTTCAAGGGGCCCTTGATCTAGCCCATGAACATGAGGGACTTGATCTTGTTCTTGGATAGGTAAATGATCTCCCATAGCATCTTGCTCTTGTGTTGGGGGTGATGACTTCCCTTGTGGTGGATCCACAAGAGGGGCTCTTACTCCTTCTTCTTCTACATGGACAAGGGGTGTTTCTTGTGGAAGAATATGACCAATCCCCATTGTACTTGTAGTTTGGGAAGGAGCCTCATCACCTACAACACTTGAAACAAGTTGCTCCGCATGGAAGCTGTTATTCTCATCACACTCCACATTCACCATTTCCTCAATACATCCCGTGGATTTATTGAGAATACAGTAAGTGTGGGAGTTTGATGCATATCCAACAAAAAGACCCAAATTATGTTAACCGGGTTGAATTGATGAGAATGAAACACTTACAACCGAATCGGGTTTTCATTTATCTTCTCCCTCAAATCAAAGAATCAACCAAGCTTGGCTCTAATAATTTTCCATGGTGTCTCCACCTTCCTTGTGAATAAGCCAAGCATCCAATGCTTCTCCACAGTACCTAAAGCACATTAAGGTACAATTTGGTCCCCAAACATATTGGGTCCGAAGTAGTTAGGACAACCACAATATATAGGGCAAACTCCACATTAAATATGTGCAAAAGGATATGAACTTGAAGTTCATGCACACTCTTAACCATTAATGATTTTATGGAGTTTACCCTACATAGAGGATCAAGTAGCAAGCAAGGCATGAAGAAGAATATAAATAAATATGCATGCTCATGCCTACCAAGATCCAGAGAGATACGATTTGGACAAAAGAACACTTAACCGAAGAATACTCCGATAATATCACAAAGTATTCAAGTTGTCCAAATTATATCAAAGTGACGAATCCACACAGGATCGCACACAAAGTACAACATATGAACTAAGCAAAAACCAAAGAGCATATAGGACATACAATACACACATGCTCAAAGGCTTATCTTACTCAAGTAGATAATAGATAGCACAAGCAGTGAGATAAGGCAAGTTGAAGCACAAGCCGAGAAGAAGATGATCATAAGCTTCTACCACATGAGGGAATACCAATTGTAAGAGAATACAAATGGTATTTGGAATTAACACTCGGGGGTAGATTACGAAGATGCACAGGATCATCAACAACTCCAAAGCAAAGAAAGATAAATAAAGCGTACTTGGCCGGGTGGACATTTCTGCCCATAGGACCCCGTGCGCACGGGCTAGGTCAGCCCCGTGCGCACGGTGTGTCCAGAGAAAAAACACCACCCCGTGCGCACGGGGGTCTAGGACCCCGTGTGCACGGGGTGTCCAGTGATTTTCACCCACCCCGTGCGCACGGGGGTCCAGGACCCCGTGCGCACGGGGTGTCCAGTAAGTTTCGTGGTACCCCGTGCGCACGGGGGTCAGAGACCCCGTGCACACGGGGTGTCTAGAAACTTACTGAAGAACCTCACAGGACATCGCGACGAAGCACGCAACAAAGGTAAATAACAACCAACAAGAGATAATTAGTGGATACTCTGAGAATTTGAATTTCAAATGAGCTTGACATACCACATAGTGACTAGATAAGATTGAATATCAATACTATGTGGCATTTCTCATATTCACATTTTGGGTTTGTGATGTGCACACAACAAAACACTCCCCCATAATGTGATGATCCACTAATATCTTGCAAGAGCCAATCATGATACAATACAGGCTCAAAACAGCAAACACCACTATATAATGTGCAATGCAACCTACACATGCTAGATAACACAAATCAAGCATACTAAGAAACACAACATATAGATGCTGTGACGCCCCCGATTTGACCGTACACTAATCATGCACGCAAATGTGTACGATCAAGATCAGGGAGTCACGGAAAGATATCACAACACAACTCTAAAACATAAATAAGTCATACAAGCATCATAATACAAGCCAGGGGCCTCAAGGGCTCGAATACAAGTGCTCGATCACAAACGAGTCAGCGGAAGCAACAATATCTGAGTACACACATAAGTTAAACAAGTTTGCCTTAAGAAGGCTAGCACAAACTGGGATACAGATCAAACGAGGCGCAGGCCTCCTGCCTGGGATCCTCCTAACTACTCCTGGTCGTCGTCAGCGGGCTGCACGTAGTAGTAGGCACCTCCAGTGTCGTAGGTATTGTCGTCGACGGTGGCGTCTGGCTCCTGGACTCCAGCATCTGGTTGCGACAACCAGGTAGAAAGGAAAGGGGAAAAAGAGGGAGAGAAGCAACCGTGAGTACTCATCCAAAGTACTCGCAAGCAAGGAGCTACACTACATATGCATGGGTATATGTGTAAAGGGGCATATCAGTGGACTGAACTGCAGAATGCCAGAATAAAAGGGGGATAGCTAGTCCTGTCGAAGACTACGCTTCTGGCCATCTCCATCTTGCAGCATGTAGAAGAGAGTAGATTGAAGTCCTCCAAGTAGCATCGTATAGCATAATCCTACCCGGCGATCCCCTCCTCGTCGCCCTGTTAGAGAGCGATCACCGGGTTATATCTGGTACTTGGAAGGGTGTGTTTTATTAAGTATCCAGTTCTAGTTGTCATAAGGTCAAGGTACAACTCCGGGTCGTCCTTTTACCGAGGGACACGGC
Source organism: Triticum aestivum (assembly GCF_018294505.1). NCBI lineage: Eukaryota > Viridiplantae > Streptophyta > Magnoliopsida > Poales > Poaceae > Triticum > Triticum aestivum. Next base: position 404,983,409 of record NC_057811.1, on the reverse strand, counting down.
TATTCGAATAGATAAACTTCCCTGCAGGGGTGCACCACATAACCCAACACGCTCGATCCCATTTGGCCGGACACACTTTTCTGGGTCATGCCCGGCCTCGGAAGATCAACACGTCGCAGCCCTACCTAAGCACAACAGAGCGGTCAGCACGCCGGTCTAATCCTAAGCGCACAGTGGTCTGGGCCCATCGCCCATAGCACACCTGCACGTTGCGAACGCGGCCGCGAGCAGACCTAGCAACCCACGCGATCACGGCGGTTACGTCAAAGTGGTCCAACACGGTGCGCGCCACTCAGTCGCTGACGTCACGAAGGCTTCGGCTGATACCACGACGCCGGGATACCCATAACTACTCCCGCGTAGATGGTTAGTGCATATAGACCAAATGGCCAGACTCAGATCAAATACCAAGATCTCGTTAAGCGTGTTAAGTATCCGCGAACGCCGACCAGGGCCAGGCCCACCTCTCACCTAGGCGGTCTCAACCTGCCCTGTCGCTCCGCCATAAAGTAACAGTCGGGGGCCGTCAGGAACCCAGGCCCACCTCTACCGGGATGGAGCCACCTGTCCTTTCACCCCCCTCATCAGAATCACTTGCGGGTACTCGTCGAGCCGACCCGACTTTAGTTACCACATGTGTCATGTATATAATGTATATAGTATAAACCCGTGATCACCTCTCGAAGTGATCACGGCCCAGTAGTATAGCATGGCAGACGGACAAGAGTGTAGGGCCACTGATGGAACACTAGCATCCTATACTAAGCAGTAGGATAGCAGGTAAGGGTAACAACTGTAGCAACAATGTCAGGCTATGCATCAGGATAGGATTAACGGAAAGCAGTAACATGCTACACTACTCTAATGCAAGCAGTATAGAGAAGACTAGGCGATATCTGGTGATCAAGGGGGGGGGGCTTGCCTGGTTGCTCTGGCAAGAAGGAGGGGTCGTCAACTCCGTAGTCGAACTGGGCAGCAGCAGTGTCGGTCTCGTAGTCTACCGGAGAGAAGAGGGGGAAGAAACAGTAAATACAATGCAAACATAAACATGATGATCCGTGACATGACAATGAGCAGTGCTAGGTGTGTCCTAACGCGACAGTAGGTGGTACCGGCGAAGGGGGGAACATCCGGGAAAGTATTCCCGCTGTTTCGCGTTTCGGACAGACGGACCGGAGGGGGAAAGTTGCGAGTGCGATAGGTTAGGGAGGTGTGGTGGACGAACGGACTGCGTATCCGGATTTGTCTCGTCGTTCTGAGCAACTTTCATGTAGAAAACATTTTCATCCGAGTTACGATTTAAAAGATATGAATTTTTAAAGATTATTTGAATTTCTGGAATTATTTGAATTTAGCAAAAATGAATTATGACGCCAGCATGAGGTAACGCTGACATCAGCAGGTCAACAGGTCGGCTGACCACTCAAACCAGACAGGTGGGTCCAGTGGGACCCACATGTCATTGACAGGGCACTAACAGAGTTTTATAACTAACTTAAACAAGGTTATTAGCAGGTAGGCCCCACCTGTCAGTGCCTATTTAGATTAATTAATTAGTTTTATTTATAAAAACATTTTATTTAGTTTACTTATGCGGCGGGGCCCGCATGTCAGCGTCACAGAGACGCCCAGTCAGCACGTTGACTGGGTCAACCCAGTCAACGGGGCCCGCGGGGCCTGCTGGCAGTGACCCCGGGGTGGCCCCAGGTGTGCCACGTCAGCGGCGGCCGGCGGCACATCGCCGGTGACGCCAAACACGGCGGAGGGCTTCGGACCTCATCGGATTTCGCCTACGGGCAACCGTTTCGCTCGCGCGAGGGCGCGTTCGAACGAGCGGAGCAACGCGCGTCGAACAGCGGTGGTGGCGTCGCCGGAGTTGGCTGGAATCGGCGCCGGCGTCGAGGCCAACGGCGGAGCGGCTTCAGCCGAAAATGGAAACGGCGAGGCAGCACGCTATTGAGCAAAAGAGGAGGCTGGGGAGGATCTACGTGGTGCGGCGAGTCCAATGGGTACGAGCCCGTGACCAAACCGTCACCGGAGACGCGTCGGCGACGAGCTCCGCGGCGATGCGTTCGGCCTCGATGTGAGAGCTAGCTAGGGTTCACGCGAGAGCAAACGGAGAAGGGTAGGAGGTAGAGGAGCTCACCGCGCGGCACACGGAGGCCGGTGAGAGGCTTAGTAGCAGCAGTAGTCGCCGGAGTCGAAGAAGACGGCGGCGACCCGAGGAAGAAGGCGACGCCGTTGGGGGTGATGTAGGGGGTCCCGGCTCGAGCAGGTGGTCGGGGAGGAAGTAGCGAGGGCCGGAGAACCGATTTGTCATGGGGACGAGGCGAGGTGGCGACGGTGGCCGCGGCTAGGACGGGGCCATGGCGACGGGCACGCTCGGGATCGAGCGAGAGGAGAGGGGAGAGGTGGATCTGGGAGGAGGGGAGGCGCAGAGGCGAGCGAGAGGGGGCAAGTGGGCGAGCGGGGAGAGAGCCCGAGGCGCCAGGGGGTGGAGTCCTTATCCACCGAGGCGCCGACGGCGAGGTGGGTTCGGCGGGGACGTGACTTGGGCACGCACGGGGTCGGGTGAACAGAGAAGACGACCGGGCAGGAAGATGGGCTGGGCCTGGTCGGGTGGGCCGAGGCCTATTCCCTTTTTTTGTTTTCTCTTGATTTGCTTTTCCTTTTCTATTTTTCTTTTATTTCTTTACTGTTTTCTTTTAGTTACATTTTATTTTAGTTTTGTAAAATGCCAAATGAGCACCTAAATTAGTATTACTAATTAGTCCACTGCCACAATTAACTTGGCACCTAAAATAAAATATTTGGTAATTGTTGAGTATTTAAAGTATTTAACTAATAGTTTTGCTACTGTTTTATTACCATTTGAATATTTGAACATTTTATAAAAGTGTGGTTCTCCACCATAATTATCTATGCATTATTTGGCACAGCCCGAACATTTTAGTTTTAAAGTTTGAAAACTTTTGTTGTTTGCCTTTTATTCAATTTTGAATTTGAATTGGTTTTTGAACTAACGAAAGGGATTAACTACAGTGTCAGAGGTGACGTGGCATCAATAGCAGGGAATTACTGTAGTCTAATTATCCGGGCGTCACAGATGCACATGCTAGATACAAAACCTAAGCATGCAAGGGGCGAGCAACTTTCAATGTAAGCAATATAAATACAAGTTACCGCAAAGAGGAACATTGGATATATAATATGAAGATAATCCACATGACTTGGCTCTAACAAATAAATGGTGGATATCCTTTTCTTTATGAACTAGCCAAATCTCCAATGTCCTCCACACACCTATTGATCAAGTTTGAGCTTGACGGTACCCAACCAAGTTGGGTCCTAAGAAGTTAGTCACAATAGGCTTGGCAACCCAAATGGCCTTTTCCATTTCCAAGCCACTTTGGGCGCCAACAAACTTGGCAAACAAATTGCCAACAACATCCTTCCTAAGCGAATAATGATCATTGACTAGAGGAGGCTTAGGGATGTTACCGTTGGGACAAGATGAGGATATGTGTCCCTTCTCACGACAATTATAGCAACATGTGCTCCCCCTTCTCTTCTTCTTTATTTTCTCAACTTGGGGAGCATTATCTTGGTTCATCATTGGTAGTGGCCTTTCTTCAAGTTGAGGTTGACCTTGAGATTGAACTTGAGGCCGCTTCCCTTGTTGCTTCACATTTGAAGCCTTCTTCTTCAATGGACAATATCTCACATGGTGTCCAACATTCTTGCACTTAAAGCATGTAATGTTGGCATCATTCTTGACTTGGTCTTGTCCCTTCTTCTTTTTCTTGGACTTCTTGTTGTTGGAGATGAAACCAAGTCCACCCTTGTCATGAGGGGATTTTTGAACACTCAAGATAGTGTTGAGAGTGGAATTTCATTCATGACACATTTCCAAGTCTTTCTTCAAATTAGTGACTTGGGCCTTGAGCTCTTTGTTTTCCTCTACAGGGTTAGTATCAACAAAAGTACTAGAGGAAGTAGAAACTTCATTGTTAGAGCAACAAGGCAAGGAGAGAAATTCATCACAAGAACTGGGAATAATATGTCTAGATGAATCACTAGGACTAGCACATGTCAATAAAGCATTTTGAGTAGAAATAGTGCTAATGTCCACATGAGGCTCACAAGATGTTACCTTAGTCACAATAGCCTCATGAGCTAACTTTAGCCTTTCATGGGAGATTAGAAGGTCATCATGAGAGCCCGAGAGCTTTTCATGACTTTCTTCTAATTTCCCATAATTGCTAGTTAGCAAAACAAGTTGAGCCCGTAGCTCAACATTCTCCTTCAAGATAGATGCTTCACAAGAAGTATAGTTAGTACCACAAGCATCATTGACAATATGAGAGGAGCTAGAAGAAACTAGAGACTTCACATGAGTAGCTTGAAGTTCCTCATAAGACTTAGAGAGTTTGGCGAGCTCTCCTTTGACATTCTTGTAGCCAAGGTCAAGGTGCTCAAAATCCTCTTTAAGTTTATCATGAGCAACTTCAATCTCTTCTTTGGAAGATTCTAAGTCTCTAAGAGTTTCTAGAGCATCAAGAAGGTTACAATCAAGTTTATCATTTTGTTCTTGCTCTTCGTGAAGTAAATCATTACACTTTCCAAAATGATTAATAAGATCTTTAAATATCTCATAAGTGTTCTTATTTACTCCACGAAGAGAATTACCAATTTCATATATTTCTTGACTCATATCCCTATCACATTCATCATCACTCTCATCATTATCATTACTAAGAGTAGATGATACCTCGGTAGTACCTCTTGCCATGAGGCACATGTGAACATCGGAGGTTGATGATGATTCTTTTGGAGAGGGAGATTCTTCATTATCAAGAGTAGGATATCCATGTCCATCCTCTTGACACTCATAACATTTCCTCTCCAACATAGTGATTTCCTTCTTTGCTCTTCTAGCAAATTCTCCATTAGTGATGTGTGCACCATTTTCTCTTATTTCCTCTACATGGTTAGTCAAACAACAACTAGAGGAAATAGAAGCATAGATATCATGGCAACAAGGAGAATCAAGCATATCATCACAACAAGTATTCAAGGAATCTCTATATGATATGTAAGGACTATCAACACAAGAATGTATGTCATTTTTGCTAGATGTGTTCAAGTCCAAAGAAGCTACAAAATTAGCATTTATGCATGAAAGATCATCAATGTTGAGCACAACATCATCATCACAAATTATATTTCCACTCACCATGTCATTACCTTGGGACATGTCATATGATGGTGAGGTGGAAGAAGTTGAAATGTCCAAGCACACGGAGGAAGAAGCAATATGGAGTTCTTCATGATATGAAGATGTGGAGAACTCCTCAAGAGACACCTCCGAAATATGATTGACCTCATCAAGATTGGACCCACCATATATTTCTTCAAGTTTTGTCCACATCTCATGAGCCGACGCACACGTCATAATTGACTCAAACACTTCGAGGGATATAGACCGGATTAAGGCATTCTTTGCACCATACCCACAAAGCATATCATCATTTTCCTTAATAGATGGAAAAAGTTCATCCTTCCATGGAGAAGCCCCTACAAGAACAATTCGCACAAAATTTGGACCCATGGCCCAGAAATGACAAAGCATGCGAATTTTCCACAAGTGATAGTTTGTGCCACTAAAACAGAAAGTGTCATCGTGCACTATACCACTAGTCGACATCTTTACTCTCTAGGCGGTGAAGCCTAGCAAGGAGAGACCAAAGCTCTGATACCAATTGAAAGGATCTAGATGACGACTAGAGGGGGGGTGAATAGGCGTTTTAAAACTGTTACGGATTTGGCTTTATCCTAATGCGGAATTAAACTAAACGGATACCTTTCAAGCACAAATCCTAAATATGCTAGGCTCAACTAAGTGCACCAACAACCTATGCTAAACAAGATAGGCACTTAAGGAAACTAGCAAGCACAAACTATATCACAAGATATGGAAATGTAGGAACAACTAAGCAATTCAACTAGCACAAGATATATCAATATGAGCAAGTATGAATTGCGGTAAGTAAAGGGTGTGGGTAAGAGATAACCACAAGTGAGTCGGAGACGCGGATTTATCCCGAAGTTCACACTCGTGAGAGTGCTACTCTCCGTTAGAGCGGTGCCGAAGCCAAAGCTCCGGGGCGTCACCAAGTGACTCACCGTATTCTCCTTTTCGAGTCACCCCCAACGAATGAGCCTCGATTCACTCGGGGTTGGTCTTGAAGGCGACCACCACACCTTTACAAACTTCTCCTGAGCACACCACAAACAAGGAAGCTTCCGGAGGAACTTGACAACCTAGTCCACTTCAACACCCTTCCCCGGAGCACACCACAAGAGGAAGCTTCCGGGGGAACCTTGGCCACATAGGCCTCTTTCACAATCTTCTCAATGTATCACCAAACCGTCTAGGAGGCGGAGGCCTCCAAGAGTAATAAACTCACGGGCTCACACTCGAACAAATCAATGCAGGGAGCTCAAACCAATGCAATAAATGCAATGCAAGGTCAAGCAACAAACGCTCAACTCACTCTCTCAATCTCATAAGATGCATTCTTGAAAGTAGGAGATTGAAGAGAGGGGATGCTTTGGATATGATCAACAAATGGCTCACTAATCCATCCACAAATCCCCCTTCACATAGAGGGGAGATAGGGGTTTGGGAGAGGTGGAGAGAGGCTCAAAATGGTGTTTAGAATGTGTGTGAACCAACCCCCAACCGGTGGGAGGAAAGGGCCCTTAAATAGCCAAACTCAGAAACTAGCCGTTGGGGCTCCAACGGGCATTTCCTGGGCACCCCGTGCGCACGGGGGTTGAGACCCCGTGTGCACGGGGTCCCGTGTGCACGGTACGAGCCCGTGTGCACGGCGTACCCAGAATTCTGGACACCCCGTGCACACGGGGTCCCCAGGACAGCCAGCAGCAGCCCACTAAAACATCGATAACTTGGGCATACGGACTCCGAATACGATGATCTTGGGCTCGTTTTGAAGCTATGGAAAATCCCAAGGTCCTCACATAGAGAACCACCCAAGATCAACAAGAAAGAATGATGCAAGTAATGCAAAAGTTTGAGCTCTCTACATGCGACGTGATCAAGCTACTTGCCCGAGAGTCCCTCTTGATAGTACGGCTATCAAACCTATAATCCGGTCCCCACCAAGCACTATGAGACCGGCAAAACTAGGAAAACCTAGCTAAGGTATACCTTTGCCTTGCACATTCAACTTGAGCTTGATGATGACTTTAATGCTTGCCTCAAGTTGGAATCCCTTTCTTGTCCACGACCACTTGGTGAAGATACTCGAATTGCTTCCTCATGATGCAATGAGGGAAGCCTTATCTCAAGCCCATCTTCACATGCACATTATCATGATGTGGACCGCAAGCTTCAAAGCATATAACCTCCGGCTTCTCATCTTGCACCTGGACTCCCCGAACTCGATGACCATCACCACTTGATGTCATCTCATCTTGCACTTGGACTCCTTGAATCCGATGACCATCACCACTTGATGTCATCCACACATAGGCTACACGAGATCTTTCCTTTTGATGCAAGCCATACCACTAGATCACTTGATCTCACGTGGTACATTGTTTGTGCTTTGTGAGTTGACCACTTAGATATACTCTTCGAGCTTCATCTTGGTCAACCAACATCTTTACTTCAAGCTCCATCTTGGTTTCTTGAAAGCCACAATGAACTCTTCATTTCACTTCATTGCTTCAAGACAATATCACCAAAGACTCTTTCATGACCATATCAAGTTCCACTATGAATATCATCTTGGTCACCACTTGCCCTTCTAAAAACTCCATCCCAAACTCTTGAGAGGCATAATGAATTCGCCACTCTAGTTGCTTGCTTCAAGACTTGATCAACATGATCTTGTCCTGAGAGGCATAATGAATTCTTCACTCTAGTTGCTTGCTTCAAGGCTTGATCAACCGAAACCCAACACATGAGCTCACCATGATCTTGTCTTGAAACCATAACTTGAATTCTTCTCTTTGGTTATTCTCTCAAGCCTTGATCCTCAGAAGACCAACTTGAAACCTCGCTGAATATGGAATCTCGAGAGCCAACACCTAGGCCCCGTGAGCACCGGGTATCCAGAGAGTTGACACTCGACCCCGTGCGCACGGTATAAGCCCGTGTGCATGGGGTATCCAGAGAGGGATACCATGAGAACTTCTTCGGATGCTTTGATGGCAATCTTCACATAACAACCCAAAGAACTTCAAGCATCACTATGGAACATATCTTCATATAAGATCCAATGCACTTGATGCTCCATAGGAATTGTCATTTAATACCAAAGCTTAGAGCAAATATAACTTCATCTATATGGACTTCATCCTTGATTCCATCCAATATCCTTGAGGCATTATCTTCATATATATGGACTTCATCCTTGATTCCATCCAATATCCTTGAGGCACCATCTATGGACAAAACCTTCAAATATATCTCACTGAAAACATTAGTCCATAGAGATTGTCATTCAATTACCAAAACCACACTTAGGGGCTACATGCCCTTTCACCTTTGCAGTAGAAGCACTTAGTCTCAGGCTTAGGACCAGACTTAGGCTTCTTCACTTGAGCAGCAACTTGCTTGTCGTTCTTCTTGAAGTTCCCCTTCTTCCCTTTGCCCTTTTCTTGAAACTAGTGGTCTCGTCAACCATCAACACTTGATGTTTTTCTTGATTTCTACCTTCGTCTATTTCAGCATCACGAAGAGCTCGGGAATTACTTTCATCATCCCTTGCATACTATAGTTCATCACGAAGTTCTACTAACTTGGTGATGGTGACTAGAGAATTCTGTCAATCACTATTTTATCTGGAAGATTAACTCCCACTTGATTCAAGCGATTGTAGTACTCAGACAATCTGAGCACATGCTCACTAGTTGAGCGATTCTCCTCCATCTTTTAGCTATAGAACTTGTTGGAGACTTCATATCTCTCAACTCGGGTATTTGCTTGAAATATTAACTTCAACTCCTGGAACATCTCATATGGTCCATGACGTTCAAAACGTCTTTGAAGTCCCGATTCTAAGCTGTTAAGCATGGTGCACTAAACTATCAAGTAGTCATCATATTGAGCTAGCCAAACGTTCATAACGTCTGCATCTGCTCCTGCAATAGCTCTGTCACCTAGCGGTGCATCAAGGACATAATTTTCTGTGCAGCAATGAGGATAATCCTCAGATCACGGATCCAATCCGCATCTCTGCTACTAACATCTTTCAACATAATTTTTCTCTAGGAACATATCAAAAATAAACAGGGAAGCAACAACGCGAGCTATTGATCTACAACATAATTTGCAAAATACTATCAGAACTAAGTTCATGATAAATTCAAGTTCAATTAATCATATTACTTAAGAACTCCCACTTAGATAGACATCCCTCTAATCCTCTAAGTGATCACGTGATCCATATCAACTAAACCATGTCCGATCATCATGTGAGATGGAGTAGTTTCAATGGTGAACATCACTATGTTGATCATATCTACTATATGATTCACGCTCGACCTTTCGGTCTCCGTGTTCCGAGGCCATATCTGTTATATGCTAGGCTCGTCAAGTTTAACCTGAGTATTCCGCGTGTGCAACTGTTTTGCACCCGTTGTATTTGAACGTAGAGCCTATCACACCCGATCATCACGTGGTGTCTCAGCACGAAGAACTTTCGCACCGGTGCATACTCAGGGAGAACACTTATACTTTGATAATTTAGTGAAGGATCATCTTATAATGCTACCGTCAAACAAAGCAAGATAAGATGCATAAAGGATTAACATCACATGCAATCAATATAAGTGATATGATATGGCCATCATCATCTTGTGCTTGTGATCTCCATCTCCGAAGCACCGTGCTTGTGATCTCCATCTCCGAAGCACCGTCATGATCACCATCGTCACCGGCGCGACACCTTGATCTCCATCGTAGCATCGTTGTCGTCTGGCCAACTTATTGCTTTTACGACTATCGCTACCGCTTAGTGATAAAGTAAAACTATTACATGGCGATTGCATCTCATACAATAAAGCGACAACCATATGGCTCCTGCCAGTTGCCGATAACTCGGTTACAAAACATGATCATCTCATACAACAAATTATATCACATCATGTCTTGACCATATCACATCACAACAGGCCCTCCAAAAACAAGTTAGACGTCCTCTACTTTGTTGTTGCAAGTTTTACGTGGCTGCTACGGGCTTAGCAAGAACCGTTCTTACCTACGCATCAAAACCACAACGATAGTTTGTCAAGTTGGTGTTGTTTTAACCTTCGCAAGGACCGGGCGTAGCCACACTCGGTTCAACTAAAGTGAGAGAGACAGACACCCGCCAGTCACCTTTAAGCAACGAGTGCTCGCAACGGTGAAACCAGTCTTGCGTAAGCGTACGCGTAATGTCGGTCCGGGCCGCTTCATCTCACAATACCGCTGAACCAAAGTATGACATGCTGGTAAGCAGTATGACTTATATCGCCCACAACTCACTTGTGTTCTACTCGTGCATAGCATCAACGCATAAAACCAGGCTCTGATACCACTGTTGGGGAACGTAGTAATTTCAAAAAAATTCCTACGCACACGCAAGATCATGGTGATGCATAGCAACGAGAGGGGAGAGTGTTGTCCACGTACCCTCGTAGACCGACAGCGGAAGCGTTATCACAATGCGGTTGATGTAGTCGTACGTCTTCACGATCCGACCGATCAAGTACCAAACGCACGGCACCTCCGAGTTCTACACACGTTCAGCTCGATGACGTCCCTCGAACTCTGATCCAGCCGAGTGTTGAGGGAGAGTTTCGTCAGCACGACGGCGTGGTGACGATGATGATGTTCCACCGACGCAGGGCTTCGCCTAAGCTCCGCAACGGTATTATCGAGGTGTAATATGGTGGAGGGGGGCACCGCACACGGCTAAAATATCGTATATCAAGTGTGTCCATGGGGTGCCCCCCTGCCCCCGTATATAAAGGAGCAAGGGGGAGGCCGCCGGCCTAGGGAGGAGAGGCGCGCCAGAAGGGGGAGTCCTACTCCCACCGGGAGTAGGACTCCTCCTTTCCTTGTTGGAATAGGAGAAGGGAAGGGAGAAGGAGAAAGAAGGAAGGGGGCGCCCCCCTTCCCTAGTCATGTCCCCGGTCTCATCCGGGACTCCGAACTCCTTCGGTACATCAAAACTCAATAAAACTATCATCGTAAAGTTAAGCGTGCGGACCCTACGGGTTCGAGAACTATGTAGACATGACCGAGACACCTCTCCGGTCAATAACCAATAGCGGGACCTGGATGCCCATATTGGCTCCCACATATTCTACGAAGATCTTTATCGGTCAGACCGCATAACAACATACGTTGTTCCCTTTGTCACCGGTATGTTACTTGCCCGAGATTTGATCGTCGGTATCTCGATACCTAGTTCAATCTCGTTACCGGCAAGTCTCTTTACTCGTTCCGTAACACATCATCCCACAACTAACTCATTAGTCACAATGCTTGCAAGGCTTATAGTGATGTGCATTACCGAGTGGGCCCAGAGATACCTCTCCGACAATCGGAGTGACAAATCCTAATCTCGAAATACGCCAACCCAACAAGTACCTTTGGAGACACCTGTAGAGCACCTTTATAATCACCCAGTTACGTTGTGACATTTGGTAGCACACAAAGTGTTCCTCCGGTAAACGGGAGTTGCATAATCTCATAGTCAGAGGAACATGTATAAGTCATGAAGAAAGCAATAGCAACATACTAAACGATCGGGTGCTAAGCTAACAGAATGGGTCAAGTCAATCACGTCATTCTCCTAATGAGGTGATCTCGTTTATAAAATGACAACTCATGTATATGGCTAGGAAACATAACCATCTTTGATTAACGAGCTAGTCAAGTAGAGGCATACTAGTGACACTCTGTTTGTCTATGTATTCACACATGTATTATGTTTCTGGTTAATACAATTCTAGCATGAATAATAAACATTTATCATGATATAAGGAAATATATAATACTTTATTATTGCCTCTAGGGCATATTTCCTTCAGTTGAGTAGATGTTTTCAACGCTTTTTGAATTGTCTTGCATTTTTAACATGGCAATTTCAACCTAGTACATTCGCCTTTGAATATGTGGCAACTCATTTTTTGTATGAGGACAGAGTGTGAGTTACCACATTATATGTTACCACAATATATGGCAACCTAGTACTTTTTGCCACTTTCAATTGAGCCTTTGTGGCAAGTACATTCTGTTGGGTGGCAACTGCTTACTTCATACTCTCATTTTCACCCTGACATTTTTTCTTTGTTCTTACATCAGCAGAATGGCTCGCGGTGATCATCAAGACGACGATGATGATTTCATGGAGTTACCGCGGCAGAATCGTGCAACTAGACGGACAACAGACGGCGATGAGGTAACTGTCCACCCCCCCCCCCAGCCCCACTCCCCACATATGTTTTGAATGTCATGTTGAGTTTGCAATCGTCTGATAGGGTCTAAACCTGCATGATGGTGAAACATGGCAATAAATGATCATTTATCTGTTTTGCAGAAGAAGAAACGTAATCGCAATAGGGCTTCACAGGAACGCCTGACTATATTGAACGAGGGATTCACCGACGACCAGAAGGGAGCTGCTGCTGAGTTGGGGATGCAGGCTCTGATGGATGTTCAGTGCAAGAATCTAGTGAATCCTGTATGCGACTGGCTCGGTGAGATTTACGAGCCCGCCTCTAGGGAATTTGTGATTCCGGGACGTGGAAGACTGCCGTTAGACGAGGAATCCGTGTTCTGCACGTTGGGTGTGCCCCGCGGAGAGATCAAAGTCTTGTATGAGGTCAATAATACGATTGAGGAAATGTTGTTTGCCCGTTTGTTTTCTGGGTTGACATCCATGCCGAACACGACCGTGCTGGCAAATTCACTGGAGGGCATGACAACCCATGGCGAGGTTTTCAAGATGAAGCTACTCATGTACCTGATCTCAGTTGTTTTTGCGCCGACCACATCTCTTCGCCCAAGCAACAAATGCTTCCCCATCCTGGTGAATGATGTATCTCTACTCCTTCATTTTTCCTTCAATCTTTTGACTCATATGTCATCTGTAAGTTAGTCACTGCTAGTTTTTTGATGTTTTCCCATTTTGATTTCTGATGCAGCAACTTCTTGTCCTGAAATTTGTGTCGTGCAGGCAAAACTGAAAGAAGTGAAGAACATGAATTGGTGTAAGTTCATTGCGGACTTCCTGCATGATGCATTCTCAAACAAGATGTACCAGAAGGGTTGTCGCCTCCATTTAATGGTATTTTTGTACTACTCTTTTTGCAAACACTCCTAGCTCCTTGAGCATGCGTGGCAACCATGATGGTGACATTGTGGCAACTGCCACCATAACAAGATGGCAACTGCCAACATAACTAGATGGCAACTAGCAGAAATACATGGCAACTAACAGAAATACATGGCAACCCTTTTTCTTCTTCATGCCCTCCAACTTGATGATTGAAGGATCATGCGTTAGCTTATTTTTTGCAAAATACCATGATGGCAACTCATATTTTTTCTTTTTAAATTGGTGTACATCAGCTCATGTACGTCGATCGTCTTGATCTGTCTACTGTGGACTTTACTGGGATAGGAGGCCCGCCGCCTCCACACAAGTTTGTTGTTTCTGCGTGGACTTACAATGCTGTCAAGGCGGTGCTTTCCGCGGACAAGATAACTGATACGAAATACGGGAAACTGCAGGTTAGTTCTGGCTTCTTTCTTTGCACGGCATTCTTTCTTTTTTTTACGCTGCATAACATATGAAAAAATCCCCATACGGCAACCGTCCGTGGCCAACAAGAGATGACTACCTTGTTAGCCATGACTGTCTACGCATGGTATCCATGTCTTACGCCACATGGCAACTTTGCCATTCATTTTGAAACTTCTATCCTACACCTCTTTTTTGTTGCAATACATGAACTGTTAGTTAGTGTTCATTGTTTTCTATCTTTACATGCTAGCTGTTTTTTTGGTTTTTTTTTCCACCTGATGGCCAAGCATGCTATAGACTACATCGTGTTTGGTGGGCCTCACAACTTTGGAAAGTGGATGGACGTGCACTCAGCTCCGTCTTGTCCTGTTGAGGTAATCAAGGATATATATCTATGGTTGTGTTTGGTTTATTTTGATCTTGTGCACGCGACTTTAATACGGTTGGTTACTGCTGCTTCTTGTTTCGCGCACATGCGAGGGCACCTGTTGAGCATCTAATTGGGCAGTTTGCATCCGGAATGACCAGCTTGCTCGTGAAGTTGGTTGAGGGTTGGACGTCCCTTAATGGCTCTGACAGCGACGCGGTTGCGAGGCAGTTCACTCCATTCGTTGCAGAACGGACACATCGGCCAACTGGTTACCGTGGTCGGTACGACTACAACAGCTCGCAGGAGCTTCCCGACACACAAGATGAACTAGATGGAGATGCTGCTCTCGACAAGGAGGACGACGATGACATGGAGAACGTGCAACATGACACCGACGATGATGAACATGTCGACGTTCGTGTAGGTGGTAAGAAGGGCAAGGGTGTACCAGATGTCCCCTCACCGGAGAAAGTCAAAGAACAGACAGCTGCGAGAGGCAAGGGGGTGTCGCCCTCAAAGAGGGGGAGGGATCCAGAGGAGGTTGGGCAGGGCTCTCCTGTCAAGAGACCTAGGACCGATCCCTTAGCTGCCAGGAGGAGGTTCGACTTCTATTTTAGTGTTTTGTTTTGTTTATCCTTTCGAACAGACTGACCCCCTTTTTCCATTTGTTTTTGCTAAGCGTGGCAATGATTTTCGTGTCTGACACTTGGCACCTTTTTTGCCTCTTTCTTATATGTGCAGCGAGGCGACAGCTGGTGGACGAGCAGTTACGAAGAAACAAGCACCAACACCAACCCGTGTTTCTGCTCGATTGAACAAGGGTGCCCCTATTGCTGGTGACACGCATTCCACTAGGTCATCTCCTCGTACGTCGACGTCCAACACCGGTGATCCTGTCGTGTTGCCAGATTTGAGGAAGACAGCCAAGAAGTAGGTTATCCATGTTCTTTCTTCATTGCCATATTGCTATAATTTTGCCTTTCAATGCAGCTGTTCAGCTTGCCACATGGGCTACTGCCATCAGTCTCACATCGCAACTGTTGTTTCTCCCATGCTCTATTTCTTCTTACTACATGGCAACTCCTGCTTGTTTTGCATGGCAACTGCTAACCAGGCAAAATGGCAACTCTTATTCCACCTACATGGCAACTACCAGCTTTTCCATCTGTTTGTGCACTCATCCACACCTAGTTTTGAAATGGCAATCCTGGCACATCACACATTTCTTACATTTTTTAAGATGTCTACCTGGCAACTGCTGCTTGTTATGCATGGCAACTGCTAACTGGTCCATATGGCAACTCTTATTCCACCTACATGGCAACTATCATCTGTTCATCTAACAATGTTCGTGTGTTTTTTTTCAGGGTGAAGAAGACTACCACACGCGTGATGAAGCAAAACCCCAGAGACCCACTCGAACGCATACACTCAAAGTTGTCGACCGGTGGCAACTCAGACGTTCATGAGGCGCCAGTGCACAAACCTTCTGCTGCACCATCCACTGTTCCCACTAGCTCTGATGCAAGCGGCCGAACATCTCCGCCGGTTGCAGATGTGCAGGCTACGACAGCAGGCATCCGTACATCTGGGAGTGACGAGTCGGTATCTGCCAGGACTGCTGAAATATTGCCCACTCTGCTAGCAATGAAGATGCTGCTGTGAGCCATGCGACCCGATCAGCAAGTGTTGAAGTGGACGCCCCTGAGATCAACCTAAGCAAGGAAGATTCCCGCTCATCTGACACGGATTCCAAGCGCATGGGTGGTGGCACTTCTTCGTCCACGAAAGAAGGGGCTGAGGCGATAGTTCATAATGATATGCCATCCATAGGTGAGACTCTTGGCACAACAGCTCCAGCTTCTGGTGCTCCAGAGGTTGCCAAGGTGACCGTTACGCGAGCTGGTCTTCCACCTAGGCATCGTAGCCCCCGCAAGCAATCTGCAGACACACCCAACGCGCCTGTTGTAGCTAGGAGCAGCAGAGATGACTCTGGTTATGTGCCTGCGTCCACACTATTCCCACCACCTGCCAGAAGCAATGTTATGGAGAGAACGGAAGACCGGAGTACAACCGACCCAGGTGGCAAGCCGGGCACGACTGACGGAGGTGAACGTGCGGAGCAGACTGCGTCTTTACCCGCAGTGGATAACCCCAGCTTAAATCTGCGCACTTCTAAGCTCCCAGTCAACATCGGTGTCCCCTACAGCCCAAACAAGAAGATTGTCAAGAAAGTTGTGACTGATACCGCTGACAGCACGCCCCGTCCTACGAATAAGCCTGATGATTCTGTAGCGGCCGATGCAGAAATGTTTGTTGATCTTTCACCCTTGGATTCTGCCCAGCAAGCTGTTCGCGGTCCGGCCAGTAGGCAGGAGAGGCACCCAATGGCCTTCACCCCACCGAGCTGTAGCCTTGGCATTGATCGCAGTCAAGATGAACCAGTGGTGCAAGATCCTCCACCAGTTGCCTTTGCTTTCCCGGCAGGCATGGCCCCAATGATGGCGCAGCCAATGGTCGAGGGCAAGAAGGCTGTGAAGTTCGCAGAGCCGGTTGTGCAAGGTACATTTCTTTATGCGTTTATCATATTCGTGTATACATCTTTTTAGTCTGACTTTTGTTCCAAGCATTTCTTTTGGGTTCTCACTTGTGATGGCAAATGTTATCTGATGGACATGGCAACTGGATTTGCTTGCACGCTGTCAGCTACATTTTTCTGTTGCCATACTCCATTTTTTCCATTCTGCAAGCACATGGCAACTGCAGTTGATACATCATGGCAACTGTAGTTGTTGTGACATGGCAACTACAATGCATTGCACATGGCAACTGGAGTTGCCTGCACATGGCAACTCCCTACTTTCTGTGCCTACATCTCATATTTCTGCAACCTTTATTTCAAACTAGATTTGTTTTGTTTTCCAAGGATTCCTAACCCACTTTTTTGATCCGTGCAGCCACCCCTGAGGAGATTACGCCGTCACTTGATGAAGCTTACCGCAGGATTGAGGAGGCAGCATTGCAGAGGAGGTCCTCACGAGGTCAGGGCCAATCAAGTTCCAACATGCCTGCTGAGTCCGTATCTGAGGATACCATTAGGAGTGCCACCCCTGGTTCTGTGAGGCAGCGTAGGGTAGTTCACGCACCACCCGCGGATGATTATGAGCCGGAAGTCAAGGCCACAAAGGATCAGAACCAGCTGTACGAAATTGTCAAGCGCTTTGGAAATGCGAGGTCCAACAGCAATCACATGAAGGAGCTGAAAGCGTAATGACCACACCCACATAAACCTCTCATTTGCTTTGCTCTTTTTACTATTCATCCTTTTGATATTTCTAGATATGCTCCGTTTACGTTTTATTTCTTTTTTCACTTAGTAGACATGATTCTTTCATGTTATATCATTTTCATACAGCTCATGTTTGGACAGAACCAAGATCATACAATGTGATGCGACGTACGTTGACCTGGGTGATCTTGCCGAGTCTGTGAGGCCACTCGGTAAAATGTCGAAGAATGTAGTTGCATGTGGGATTGACTTCATCAACAGGCATATGGATATGTCTCCCGACAAAACAATCATGCAGTACACTGTGACGTGCAAAATATGGGATGGTGACTTCCACCACAAAATCCTGAGGAAGCATTTTGCTGCGCATGGTGATTTCAAGCTCACAATGAAGAAATGTGTGAGTACTCCTTCCTTTTTTGCACATTTTTTCCTCCCATGTTATTTTTTTGCCAGTAGCTATGCTTCAGATGTGGGCTACACCCTGTTTTGTGACAGCTGTTTCATGTGGCAACAGCTGCCATGTAAAATGACTTCTGATTTGCTTTCCTAATACAACCTATGTGGCAACTTCAAACTAAAATACATGGC
Source organism: Triticum aestivum (assembly GCF_018294505.1). NCBI lineage: Eukaryota > Viridiplantae > Streptophyta > Magnoliopsida > Poales > Poaceae > Triticum > Triticum aestivum. The sequence goes on along the minus strand of NC_057811.1, from coordinate 404,965,330 downwards.
AACTTTGTTCATACATGGACGGCAACTTCTTTTAATTACCCACTACAACTAAACATTATACGTTGGTCCACTTTTCTTGGACCCTTGATGCTTTCGTAGTCACTCATGTGCCTGTTAGTGTAACCGGTGATATCTTTACATGTCATTTTCCCAACTACATCATTTCTGTTCTTAATGTGAGCTCTGCTTCTTTCTTTCCTTCATTTTTGTTTGTAGGTCTTATTCCCCATGTTCCAGGAGCTTGCACCACATGACCCACACGACAAGTGTGGTCACCACTATGCGATCTGCCTTGACCTGAAGAACCAACGTTTTGAGGTGCTTGATTCAATGCGTTCAGAAGCTGATGCAGACCTTACTACGCATGCTGAATACTTCATCAACAACCTCAAAGAGACATGGAACCGTCACTATGAAAACTCAAAGGTCCAGATCAGACATTTTCCAATTGAGTACGTGGCGACTATGAAGCAAGGAAACCGGTATTTTCCCATCTTTTCTTCATGTGTCCTCCAAACCAATGCTCACCCTCTCTTTTTTTTCACCTCTGAATTGAAGTTTATGATTTTTTTTCTATATGTTCTTGTGAGTTAACCTGACTCTTTTCTTGTTTAGGCACGATTGCGGCTTCCACACGTTGGAATACCTTGCAAAGTGGGAAGGTCGACGGGTTCCTGTCGTCACAGCTGCAATGGTCGTCGAGCTCCGCAAAATTTACACATGGAACTGGTTGATGAATGAAGATTTCAACACGCGGTCCAACGCACGTGAGTTCATAGAGGAAGCTGTGAAGAAAGCCGCCAAGAAGTACAAGTGATCACGTGGTGCTCCTGACCGAACGCCTACCTTACATTATGTTGCTGAGGAATGTAAGGTATTATCTTGTTTTTTCAAAACTATGTCCGTGTAATATGCTATGACTGCATCTCCCCGTAGCCTAGTATACAGTGGTGGCGTGTGAGTGACATTTGAATAGTTTGTAATATATGTGTGGATGTGAACCTACTTAGGTTTGACAGCAGATACGTTTATGTGTTTTCAGTATTATTATGTGCTTGTGGGTTGGTAGTACCAGCATGGTGTTTTGAATGCGTCCTTGATGTCTGAAAACATGGCAAATGTAGTTGATCAGTCATGGTTAGTGAAAGTTATCGTTCTTTCTTGTTTGGCTTTTTGGGTTTTTTGCACTGCTAACTGTACCGGCTAGCATGGTAGTTTGATCACGGAGCAGTAACCTGTGCGGTTGCTGCACGAGACCGTTTCAACTTGTTTCCCATAGTTTGCACCACAATACAATATGCGTGACTAAAATGCGCTGACTGGACATGGAAATCTACGCGGTGAAGATTCAGTACAACTAACATGGCATGTTCAGTAGAACTAACATGGCAGATTCAGTAAAAAATAACATGGCAAATTCAGTAAAAATAACATGGCAAATTCAGTAGAAATGGCATGGCAGATTCAGTAGAAATGGTATGGCAGATTTAGTAGAAATTGCATGGCAGATTCAGTTCAAGTAACATGGCAAATTCAGTGCCATACACGTGGCAACTGCAGTGCCATACACGTGGCAACTGCAGCTATTCCTTCATGGCATTTTTACTTCAGATTCTGATGCACCTGAAGAGTCATTCTCTAGTTTTTACAAAATTTAGAACATCTAGATTACAAAAAAATGTCACCATGGACCAAGTCAAAGTGCTCCAATGTTGTTTACGGATTGCCCGTCCCTTTCTTTGGTTTCTTGTGTTTTGCTTGAATCTCCAATCCCGATTTGTATCTTATCTCTTTTGGACGCCCTTTTGTGATGGAACGGGGCGGGTTCCTAACCTGTGTTTGTGTGCTTGCTGTTCCAGATCCTACCTCCGAGTTTTCAGATGATGGCCCTGTGGACGAAGGCACACTTGATGTGCGGGGGAACCTGTGTAAGGCTTCCTCAGCTTTCCTCTTCTTGATCTCATCAAGCTCTCTTTTGAGGGCCTTCCTGTGTTTTTCTGCGACCCTTGCTGTCTCATCACTCTTGCACGCTTCATCAATTAGTTCAGCATAGTTCTTTGTCAACACAACGTGCCTCACGGCTTCCATGGTTGACTCTGGTCTCTCGTCATGCACGGCCAAAACTGCGTTTGATGTTTGCGGCGCCAATGCGTCGTCAGCGTCCCAAGTCCATCGCCGCCTTATGAAATGGCGGGGCATTCGTGTCACCGCGTTCAAGTCCATTACTTTTAGAATGTGACAGCACACAATCCCGTCCCGTTCGAATTTGCAGCATTGGCAGTAGTATTCGCCTTCGCTTATCGATGCCTTCACAAAGTAGTTCCTTCCCTTGTCTGGGTCTTCAGGTTCTGAATCCGACATGCCCATGATAGAACACACCTTGAACGTATGTTCGTCCACCTGGAAAGCCGTGTACATGCTGGCACGTTTTATTTCTTCCTCGAATCTGCAAGTTTTGTGTGGTTTTTGTTAAACTCTTGTGTGAAGTTTTTTGTAGCACCTTTTGTTTGTTGTGGCCAATGGAATTACAATTCGTTCAAACATGGCAACTACAGCTCATTAAACATGGCAACTGCAGTTGAGTAAACATGGCAACTGCAGTTCATTAAACATGGCAACTACATAACAACTTCAATTTGGCATTTGCATTCCATACCATCATGGCCAGTGGAATTTACATTTCATTAAATAAGGCAACTGCAGTTCATTAAACATGGCAACTGCAGTTCATCAAACATGGCAACTGCAGTTAAGCAAACATGGTAACTGCAGTTGAGTGAACGTGGCAAACTGCAGTTCATTAAGCATGGCAAACTGTAGTTCATTAAGCATGACAACTACATATCATGTTTACTCTGTACCTAATGGCTACTTTCCAACACAATCATCATTTTCAAATAAGCATTTCAACTGCATTGCATTCTACATGGCACCTGGTACCTTCATGATTTGTGCAAATAAGATTGTAACACAACTGACTTACTTGTTAAAAATCATGTTGGTGTATATCTTGCTCATCTGCCTCTCCATTGGTAAATACGTTAGCAATTTTGGCTGCTTGAGCGCGGTGTTTGCTTCTTGCTGTAGCTCGGATCCCAGTATTTTTTGTTGCAAAGCGGTGTACTGCTTGGCAAACTGTAGCAATGAGTTGCCAGGGCTCACGTACCGCTTCAAAACAGCATTGAACCCCTCACTGCGCTGTGTAGTCTGCAGAAACGGGAAGAAGCACTGCATGAAGTAGGCCGGCACCCAGTACATTCGCTTCTCCCACAAGCTAGCAAGCGTCTCGTGGTCTTGGACTTGATATGTTTCAATCATAGCCATCCAGCTCCTTTCAAACTCCTCCACCGTCAAGCTGTGGTCCACGCACAGCTCGAATGCCTTGTGCAGGTCTGGACGGTCAGCAAAGAACGGTCCTAGTGTCTCCTCAGCCTTCTTTATAATGTGCCACCTGCAGTGCCTGTGCACTGCCAACGGAAAGACCTCCTCTATGCCTGCACGCATGCTAAAATCCTGGTCTGTTATTATGTTCATCGGAGCAAGTCCACCCATGCACTCCAAGAAGGTCTTGAACAGCCAAACGTACCCATCCGTGTCTTCGTTCCGAACGAGCCCGCATCCGAACTGCAATGACTGATTGTGGTTATTTATTCCTATGAATGGAGCGCATGGCATCTTGTACATATTAGTGAGATATGTCGCGTCGAAAGAAATGCAGTCTCGGAAATGTTTGTAGGCTCTTCTTGCAGCACCATCCACCCAATACATGTTCCTGACACGGTCCTCATCGTCCAATCTTATCCTGTAGAAGAAATCTTGATCTTCTTTCGCTTTCTCATCGAAGTAGGCTATCGTGGCTTCTATGTCAGCCAACTTGCTTTCTCTACGGTACTTTGCCTTTAGGTTTGTGACGTCTGCTGGTAGGTAGGGCATGCTACTCAGAGACCCTTTTTGCTGTGGATGAGGGAGAGTATCTGCACCATTCTTGATGGACCGACGTTACAATCATGTAGCAGCTTTATGAATTTCTTCTCGAGGGGGGTGAATCCTCTGTGGGCGGTCAGAAATTTTACCAGGTCAAACTTCTTTATTAGCTCGTGGTTGTGCTCGTCAAAATATTCAGTGACCACCCACTGTGCTCCATCTACGTTCAGCTTACACCGGACAGGGCATTCCGTCTTGACAATGATACCTCTCTTTCGTTCCGGAACGACAGGCGCATCACCTTTGCCCTTCTTGTTTCTTCGTGCCTTGTAGCACCTCATCTCACCTCTGCTGTACTCGTTAGTTTTTTTAATTTTCCTATGGTATTCGGTGTTGACCGCAAACCCATGGAACTTTGCATATGTCTGGTAGAATTCCTTTGCATCTTCAAACGAATCAAATCTCTGCCCAAGATACGGTGGCTGGGGTACCATGATTTCTGATTGCCCACCATCTTCATCCCCTTGTGCTTCGTCATCGGTTTCATCATTCACTTCAGTATCGGCGGCTGTTTCACCTGCTTGAGTGTTGCTTGTGCTGGTGTGCACATGTGTGCTTGTCGGTATTGCTGGCACGATTGCCATTTCCGACACTGACTCGGCATTGTTTGTGGCATGAGTGTTGGCTGGCTGGTGGAACGCGTCTTCCGTGCGCTCAGAGCTCCCCGCAGTAGATGTCCCCGCGCCGCTGTTAATTGTAGTTGAAGGTCCTGCATTAAAAAATCAGGTACGAGCGTAAGATTTTGCTTGAATGTCATGTGTATCGTAACGGAGTACAGCAACTGCATGTGATTTTGCATGACATCATTTCACACAGCAAGCCGTGAATCTGCATATGGCCATGCATGGCAACTGTAATTCTCCAGTAATGGCAGCTACAGTCCAACCACATGGCAACTACCGTTGCCAACACATGGCAACCAGCGTCTTTTAGCTTCAGAACTTGTAGCATATAGCAATGGCAGAAATAGTCCAACACACATGGCAACTACTGTTGCCCACACATGGCAACCAGCTTCTTTCAGCATCAGAACTTGCAGCACATAGCAATGGCAGATACAGTCCAACATACATGGCAACTACTGTTGCCAACACATGGCAACCAGTATACTCTAGCATCAAAACTTGTATTCTAGGCTTGAGCTCAATACGCAAATGTGAACAATCATGAATGTTGCACACACTCTTATAGCAATTGGCAAATCCCGAAGACAATATACGACTCTTTGCACACGACCACTTGGTAGCATTTTTTGTTTATTTTTTCCACCACCACCGTACAAATCTACTTTTCTTCACATGCTATTCCACACAAAAGCAAATGCAGTACTGTTTTCTGTTTTCACTTTTTTTTTACCTTGTTGTGCCGCATGTGCCGATCTTCTGTGGTCTGTCATTCCAATTTGATGTGCTCTATCTGCAATAGCGCTTTCCTGCAACTGTGAAGCTTGCCATGAGATGTTTGCCGATGTGGTTCCACCGTAACAACCTGCGATCATGGTAGCAGTTGGTCATTGCATGGCAACTGTAGTTTGTTCAACATGGCACATGTAGTGGTCCAACCATGCCACACAGATTTGTTCACACTTGTCATCCACGGTTGTTTAGACATTGCAGTCACATTTGATTATACATGGCAACTGCAGTTGTCCAGGCATGGCAACTGCAGTTTGTCCAGCCATGGCAACCGAAGCTGTCCAGGCATGGCAACTGCAGCTGTCATATATGTTCCTTTCTCCTAACTCACTGTCCACAACTTCACTTTCATGCACTCACCTGTGTACGACGTTGATGGCAGGTACATGGTTGCTGCCTGATGCCACGTGCTGCATGAAGGTCCTACATTTTTTCCGATATAACTCGTGAGTCTTTTGCCATCCTTGCAAGTTTAATTTCATGTCCACAACAATAAGTTCCTTTTTCGTATGCGTTACCTTGATTTGCCACATTAGCTAGCTAAAGTTGGTTGCCCGTACATTTGTCAGCGTTAGCGCCCTATGACGAAACTTGCCATGCTGCCCCCCTGATTGTGGTTTGGTCATAAGAACCTGCTAAAAATAGATTGTAGGACATAAGTAGAATGACATCTTCATCGTCACGAACATGGCAACTATTTCTTCTTTGTTTATCATGCATCGTACCGATGCCCGCGTAGTGCTCTAGTAGTGGCAGCAATGGCCCTGAAGAAATGAGTTGATTGTACTCTGCTGCATCCCAAGGTGGCGTTTCCGGCCTTTGAGAAAGCCAAGGATCAGTGCCATCTTCGTGATTCATTCTTCTGCTTTTTCTTTTCTGCCACTGTGCTTTTAGTCACTGCATGAACAAGAACGCATCAACAATCCGCAAAAAGCGTTCTTGCTGTTTGCACGTAGAAGATAACACGGCAATCTCATAACATTTCTTGCGTAGGCAACCAACACCTCATGGCAAGTAGGACATGCACATCCATTTTCTTTTCTGAATTCTGGATGCCATCTATCATTTTGAAGCGATGGCAACAGAAATAAAATAGGATGGCAAGCAATAATATAACATGGTGGCAACTACGGACAACGATAGATGGCAACTGACGTTAGATACAAGTGGCAATTATTTTTCCTCCCTCCCCATGCCAAATTCCTCCTTTCTCTCCCTATTTTATAGTGATTACTACGCTACCAACTACTCGCATCAAGCCAACCCAGAAGCTTGGCACAAGTCTAGCATAGTATATGGCAGATCTGGCGTATGTTGGTGGGCAAATGCAAAGACACACAAATTCGTGGGGTGTTTGCCCTGATAGCGTGGATCCAGTCGCCATCTTCGTGGGCAAATTTTGCAAATTCAGATTTCTGGACAAAAGAAGGTCGAGAAACAGAAGGAGATCGGAGATCCACCTGTTTTAGCTCGTCGTCTTGGGAGGGCGGGGTTGGGGTGGGTGGGTGGTTAGCGGTGGGAAAGCGCTAGGGATCTGCTCTGGTTGCCATGGCAACCAGAGAAGGAAGGCGACGGAGGTAGGGATCGAGAGGTGCAAGACAATGGCGGCAGGGCGGACTGGGGATCGGAAGGAGCCCGGGACGGCTGACGTGCTGGGTCGTGCGGGCAGCGCGGTCGTTTGGCCCGGACGTGTGGGCGGTTTTGCCACACACCGGACGTGCGGGCTGTGGCTGCGCGCGCCCGGACGCGGTCGTGCGGCGGGTTCTTCTTCATGCCACACGAGGCGTGCGGCACAACCACCCGATACACCACACGTGTGGCAGTTATCGGTGTCCACACGGGTTATTTCATGGGAATTTTTTCTTCTATTTTTTGTTGGGTTGATCAAATGGTATAGGAGTGAGATGAGACTTTGTTAATTCAGATTTGCTAAATCTCATCTGAAGAAATAATGAAGTCTCGCCTACACATAATTTGAGTAATGAAGAAAAAGAAAAAAAAATAAACCTGCACGAATCTTCACGATAATCAATTGGTGTAGGAGTTAGACTTGGTTAAGTTTCATCCAGATGAGCGCTAGACACACCTTTGTTAATTCTCATCTAGATGTGAATTAGAAAATCCCTTTTTTAGCACACATCTTTCGCGGAAGATTTCTTACAGCCCAAGGAGACCACAGCAGATGGATTCTCGATATGGCCAACCGCGAGGCTATGTCTCACTAATAGCGAGACGGTAGCTTCTCTCGCCTTAAGGGTATTCATTCTTATGTAGGTATTGGCCAGCCCATTTACTCTCCTTTGGCGCTCGCTCACGATTGATTTATCTGTCACTCCTCGCTCGCTCGCTGCACTTGTTTGGCCCCTTCTTTTCCTTTCTTTGTTTTTTCCTTTACAATTTTCTGTTTTTCATCATTTTTCTTTATTGTTTTCATGGATCTTATAGCTTTTCTTGGTTTGTTAACGGTTTTTATTTACTTATTCATCAATTTTCTTCGTTTATTTCTCGGTTTCCAATGGGTTTTTTTCTACAGTTTTTGTTTCTTTCTCGGTTTTCCTTGTTCTTTCTTGTTTCTATGTTTCATTTTTGTTTATTTGATTTTTCTTGGTTTTTCGTAGACATTCAATATTTTTAATATACATTAGAAACCTTTTCTATATACAGGTTAAACATTTTTAAATACATGATTAACATTTTTTGAAGACTTATATTTTTTATGTCTACTTTTATCCAAATGCTTGATTAAAAATTTTCAAATATAAGATTCACATTTTTTAATACATGGTCAACATTTTTCCCGTACACATTTAACATTTTTCAAATGCTTAACTAATATATTTCAAACACAAGATTAACATTTTTAGAATACATGGTCAATATTTTATATATACATGCTTAACATTTTTCAAATGCATCATTAACACTTTTAAATACATTTTTAACATTATTTTAATAAATGGTCAACATTCTTTTCTATGCACATTTATCATTTCTAAAAAACTGGATTCCATTTTTCAAAATCTTGTTTAACATTTTTTTCAAATGCTTGATTATCCTTTCTTAAAATACATAAACTTTTTAAATACATTGCATAGTTTTGTATATTTGTTTTGCATACACGAGAAAATAATTTCTCTATACACATTTAACATTTTTCCGAACACTTGGATACCATTTTTCAAAAAAAATTATGTAAAATGTTTTTTGCAATAAATTTATTTAGAATAGTGAAGTTATACAAAAGTAGAAAGAGAAAGGAAAAAACAAAAATGATAAAAACAAAAAATAGGGTTGTGGCCTCCCGCGCGTGTGGGCCGACCCATCTTGCGCTTGCCTTCACATGAGAGTTCCCTATGTCTCGCGTCAAGTGAGACATAGGGGCGCCCTTGCCCGATGGTATCATACCAAACAAAAAAAAGAAGTAGCCAACCTGGTATACCAAAAAAAAAAGCAGCTCATCCGGCATGATTTTGATATAAGAGAAAGAATCAAGTTGTCGTGCGTAAAGACGGGCCTATGGGGAACGAACGCTATGTATTACCGTTGCGAGCGTTATCATAGCGATTGCTTACACCGTGCGAGTGCCCGCCGACTTGTTAGACATGTCCTGTATTATACCGGATCATGGGTAGTTGGTTACAAATGCAGGAAGAAAAAGACTAATATGTTTTCTAATGTAATTTTAATTTTTTACTAGTCGTTTTACGTCCAATTATCTATCTATTGTACTGGCCTTTATTTTTCCTTTCAGATCTAAGTTACCCTTTAGGTGTCCTTATTCAAACAAAAAGTACTATAACGAACGGCTGGGCACCCGGTTTTAGGTAGTTTCTTGAACCTTTTGCCCGGTTTTTGGAAGGTTCCATAAGGCTTTTTTCTTCTATTTATGCGCCATTTTTTTCCTGGGTTATTTTTTTCCTTTTTTATTTTCATTACTTTTTCACATACATGAACTTTTCGGAAATTCATGAACATTGTAAATGTTCACAAACATTGCTTAATTCATGACATTTTTAAGTTCAATTTTTTAGTTCATGAATAATTTTAAAAATTCATGATTATTTTCAATCACAAATAGTTTTTGAAATCCTCAAATATTTATTAATACGTGATTTTCTGTTAAATTTCTGAGCAAAACTTGAAATTCTTGATATTTTTTGGATTTGTGAAGATTTTTTATATTGGCAATAAAATTGAAATCCGCAAAGATTTACTGAGCTCATGATTTTTTTGAATTTTCTAAAAAAAATCTAATTTGTGAACTTTTTGAGATTGTGGTTTTTTTAATTTATGAGAATTTTTTGAATTCGTGAATGTTTTCTAATTCGACAAAAAAAACACATGGATATTTTTAAAATTCACAAAAAATAGATGAATTCATAATTTTTTAATTCACTTTTTTCGATTCAATTGATTTTTCATATCAAAATTAAACAGAACAAAAAAACATGTGTTGTGCTCGTAGGTTCTGGTCACGCTGGCGCGTGAGCGACCCAAGCTATACTGATGGCGACCCAAGCTATACTGATGGCTTAGAGCACCACACAGTAGACGGGCACCGTCTCCGCAAACCTGCATTGTCTCATTAAGGACACTAGGACAATGCTCGTGCGACGTTAGAAGGCAAAAAATACCTCAAACACATTATAACAAGCGCTAAAATTTCTCTTCGAGCATCTCATCCTTTCATTGACCACTGTGATTCCCAAGCATGCATAAGTTTTAAAAGTCAAATGAGAAGATCAAACAAAGAGAAACAAATGATATGCTGCAATAGTAAGCTACTCCTTCTGTCCGAAAAGATTTGTCGGAGAAATGAATGTATCTAGACGTATTTTAGTTCTAGATATATCCATTTTTATCCATTTCTGTGACAAGTAATTCTAAACGATGGGAGTATATTTTGTGTTTATTATAAAGAATCATTGAAACAATGAACCCCTAGCTTTTTTATGTAATCTCATAAAGAATGTAATTGTTGTTTTAGATAAATCAAGAGAGTCATGATGGGCTTCCCTAAAAAAACACAAAACTACACACGTCTCACTCCAATGCATATCACAATATCGTATGACGAAAATGGACCTTAATCCACCCAACAAAAAGGTGTAGGAAGAAAATAGATCTTAATCAGCCGTAAAAAAAGGCATATGTCCTGCAATACTTCATATCGCCACTCAAGGAAGTACATGGCATGATACAAAAGATGAAAAATGCATTGCAGTAATGAATATAAACCGGAAGAAAGAAGATGTAGAGAATTATTTTATTTTACACACTACAAACATTTAAATATCTCACGACAAAAATGACATATCCAATTGTTCCTCAGCTCGTTGTATAAGAATAGTATTCTTCCAATGTGCATCAATCAAGATTATAATAGTTCATTGTCAACAAACATGGGCCTTATTTTCGGTAACCTTCAAAACTTCTTAATAAAACCACTTCGCCTTGTTTGAACTTCATGTGTATATGCCTCACCCTCAAAGTCCGACAACATGGGGAGGGGGGTGTCGAACTAGACCCAACAAGAGGCGAGAAGCTACCAAAGAGCTCCACACCTACCTCATCCACAAAGCCAACAACAGACTTAACTATGGGGGGCGGTGCAACAGGGAGCCTTTGAAGAGCAGCCTCCGCGCGCTCCAGAAAATCCCAACACGCACCAACCAGCCCTGCAAGGAGTCACTGACCTCGTGAAGCAGCTTAATTGCCTCTTCCACCTAAGGAAGTCATGCAGCGAAGATCAGAGCCCAATAGCTCCGCGTGCACTGCAAGAGCAGACTGGGGCATCACATCCTTCGGGATGGAAGCCGAAGCAATCAACAAGGAAGGCAAGGAATCTCGGTGAAGAGTCTTCATGTTGGACAATGTCTCATGGATCTCAAATGTTGGTGGAGGCGCAATAATCGAAGCCCAAGAATGAGCCAGCAGCCGAGCAAAACATGGAGTATGTGGCGGTGGTGCCAGCTTGCAGCCATCCCGTGCACGGTGTCCCAAGCGGAAGCATGGGTTACACCAGATCAGATCCGTGCATCCGACTGCCCGATGGCCTTTTTCGAAGCAACGAGAGCACCTGTTTCTGAGCCACATGAGCGGATGGGGATGCTGCTAAGGCATGAAAGCAAAAGGTGACGCAGGCTCCAGCCGCGCATGCCCGGACTAGACGAGCTTCCAGCTTGCAACCTCCTTCATGAGCCCCACACAAGTTGCATCTGCCTTGATGAGCAAATCATCATCCACAGCGGAGACAAGAGTGATGGAGCTCAACAGGGCAGGAGGCGGGCGACCACCGTCGTGGCAGGGTAGCGCTGCTAACGGCTCAGGAGTGGTCTCCAACACCTCAACAGCGACGTCCTTGTTGGAAATATGCCCTAGAGGCAATAATAAATAGGTTATATATTTCCTTGTTCATGATAATCGTTTATTATCCATGCTAGAATTGTATTGATAGGAAACTCAGATACATGTGTGGATACATAGACAACACCATGTCCCTAGTAAGCCTCTAGTTGACTAGCTCGTTGATCAATAGATGGTTACGGTTTCCTGACCATGGACATTGGATGTCGTTGATAACGGGATCACATCATTAGGAGAATGATGTGATGGACAAGACCCAATCCTAAGCCTAGCACAAGATCGTGTAGTTCGTTTGCTCAGAGCTTTTCTAATGTCAAGTATCATTTCCTTAGACCATGAGATTGTGCAACTCCCGGATACCGTAGGAATGCTTTGGGTGTACCAAACGTCACAACGTAACTGGGTGGCTATAAAGGTGCACTACAGGTATCTCCGAAAGTGTCTGTTGGGTTGGCACGAATCGAGACTGGGATTTGTCACTCCGTGTAAACGGAGAGGTATCTCTGGGCCCACTCGGTAGGACATCATCATAATGTGCACAATGTGACCAAGGAGTTGATCACGGGATGATGTGAGTTACGGAACGAGTAAAGAGACTTGCCGGTAACGAGATTGAACAAGGTATCGGGATACCGACGATCGAATCTCGGGCAAGTAACATACCGATAGACAAAGGGAATTGTATACGGGATTGATTGAATCCTCGACATCGTGGTTCATCCGATGAGATCATCGAGGAGCATGTGGGAGCCAACATGGGTATCCAGATCCCGCTGTTGGTTATTGACCGGAGAGTCGTCTCGGTCATGTCTGCGTGTCTCCCGAACCCGTAGGGTCTACACAATTAAGGTTCGGTGACGCTAGGGTTATAGAGATATTAGTATGCGGTAACCCGAAAGTTGTTCGGAGTCCCGGATGAGATCCCGGACGTCACGAGGAGTTCCGGAATGGTCCGGAGGTAAAGATTTATATATGGGAAGTCTTATTTTGGTCGCCGGAAAAGTTTCGCACTTTATCGGTATTGTACCGGGAGTGCCGAAAGGGGTCCGGGGGTCCACCAGCCCCGGGGGGGCCACATGGGCTGTAGGGGGTGCGCCTTGGCCTATACGAGCCAAGGGCACCAGCCCCAAGAGGCCCATGCGCCAAGAGATAAGGAAAAGGGAGAGTCCTAAAGGGGAAGGCACCTCCGAGGTGCCTTGGGGGGAAGGACTCCTCCCTGGCCGCACCCTTCCTTGGAGGAAGGGCCAAGGCTGCGCCCCCCTCTCCCTTGGCCCTATATATAGTGGGGGGAGGGAGGGCAGCAAATCCAAGCCCTGGCGCCTCCCTCTCCCTCCCGTGACACCTCTTCCTCCCCGCTTGCGCTTGGCGAAGCCCTGCCGGGATCCCGCTACTTCCACCACCACGCCGTCGTGCTGTTGGATCTCCATCAACCTCTCCTCCCCCCTTGCTGGATCAAGAAGGAGGAGACGTTGCTGCTCCGTACGTGTGTTGAACGCGGAGGTGCCGTCCGTTCGGCGCTAGAATCATCGGTGATTTGGATCACGACGAGTACGACTCCATCAACCCCGTTCTCTTGAACGCTTCCGCTCGCGATCTACAAGGGTATGTAGATGCACTCCTTCCCTCTCGTTGCTAGTAAACTCCATAGATTGATCTTGGTGATGCGTAGAAAATTTTGAATTTCTGCTACGTTCCCCAACAGTGGCATCATGAGCTAGGTCTATGCGTAGTTTCTATGCACGAGTAGAACACAAAGTAGTTGTGGGCGTCGATGTTGCCAATTCTTCTTGCCGCTACTAGTCTTATCTTGTTTCGGCGGCATTGTGGGATGAAGCGGCCCGGACCGACCTTACACGTACGCTTACGTGAGACAGGTTCCACCGACTGACATGCACTAGTTGCATAAGGTGGCTAGCGGGTGTCTGTCTCTCCCACTTTAGTCGGAACGGATTCGATGAAAAGGGTCCTTATGAAGGGTAAATAGAAATTGGCATATCACGTTGTGGTTTTACGTAGGTAAGAAACGTTCTTGCTAGAAACCTATACAAGCCACGTAAAAACTTGCAACAACAATTAGAGGACGTCTAACTTGTTTTTGCAGCATGTGCTATGTGATGTGATATGGCCAGAAGATGTGATGAATGATATATGTGATGTATGAGATTGATCATATTCTTGTAATAGGAATCACGACTTGCATGTCGATGAGTATGACAACCGGCAGGAGCCATAGGAGTTGTCTTTATTTTTGTATGACCTGCGTGTCATTGAATAACGCCATGTAAATTACTTTACTTTATTGCTAAGCGCGTTAGCCATAGAAGTAGAAGTAATCGTTGGCGTGACAACTTCATGAAGACACAATGATGGAGATCATGATGATGGAGATCATGGTGTCATGCCGGTGACAAAGATGATCATGGTGCCCCGAAGATGGAGATCAAAGGAGCAAAATGATATTGGCCATATCATGTCACTATTTGATTGCATGTGATGTTTATCATGTTATGCATCTTATTTGCTTAGAACGACGGTAGTAAGTAAGATGATCCCTCACTAAAATTTCAAGAGACGTGTTCCCCCTAACTGTGCACCGTTGCGAAGGTTCGTTGTTTCGAAGCACCACGTGATGATCGGGTGTGATAGATTCTAACGTTCGAATACAACGGGTGTTGACGAGCCTAGCATGTACAGACATGGCCTCGGAACACATGCGAAACACTTAGGTTGACTTGACGAGCCTAGCATGTACAGACATGGCCTCGGAACACAAGAGACCGAAAGGTCGAACATGAGTCGTATAGTAGATACGATCAACATGGAGATGTTCACCGATGATGACTAGTCCGTCTCACGTGATGATCGGACACGGCCTAGTTTGACTCGGATCATGTATCACTTAGATGACTAGAGGGATGTCTATCTGAGTGGGAGTTCATAATCAGATGAACTTCATTATCATGAACATAGTCAAAAGGTCTTTGCAAATTATGTCATACGCTTTAGTTCTACTGTTTAAGATATGTTCCTAGAGAAAATTTAGTTGAAAGTTGGTAGTAGCAATTATGCGGACTGGGTCCGTAAACTGAGGATTGTCCTCATTGCTGCACAGAAGGCTTATGTCCTTAATGCACCGCTCGGTGTGCTGAACCTCAGCGTCGTCTGTAGATGTTGCGGAAACATCTGACATACACGTTTTGATGACTACGTGATAGTTCAGTGCGTAATGCTAACGGTTTAGAATTGTGGCACCAAAGACGTTTTTGAAACGTCGCAGAACATATGAGATGTTCCGAAGACTGAAATTGGGATTTCAGACTAGTGCCCACGTCAAGAGGTATGAGACCTCTGACAAGTTTCTTAAGCCTGCAAACTAAGGGAGAAAAGCTCAATCGTTGAGCATGTGCTCAGATTGTCTGAGTACCACAATCGCTTGAATCGAGTGGGAGTTAATCTCCCAGATGAGATAGTGATGGTTCTCCATAGTCACTGCCACCAAGCTAGTAGAGCTTCGTGATGAACTATAACATATCAGGGATAGTTATGATGATCCTTGAGCTATTCGCGATGTTTGACACCGCGAAAGTAGAAATCAAGAAGGAGCATCAATTGTTGATGGTTAGTAAAACCACTAGTTTCTAGAAGGGCAAGGGCAAAAGGGATACTTCATGAAACAGCAAATCATTTGCTGCTCTAGTGAAGAATCCCAAGGTTGAACCCAAACCCGAGACTAAGTGCTTCTGTAATGAGGGGAACGGTCACTGAAGCAGTACTACCCTAGATACTTGGTAGATGAGAAGGCAGGCAAGGTCGACAGAAGTATATTGGATATACGTTATATGAATGTGTACTTTACTAGTACTCCTAGCAGCACCAGGGTATTAGATACCGGTTCGGTTGCTAAGTGTTAGTAACTCGAAATAAAAGCTGCGGAATAAATGGAGACTAGCTAAAGGTGAGATGACGATGTGTGTTGGAAGTGTTTCCAAGGTTGATGTGATCAAGCATCGCATGCTCCCTCTACCATCGAGATTTGGTGTTTGCGTTGAGCATGATTGGATTATGTTTATCGCAATACGGTTATTCATTTAAGGAGAATAATGGTTACTCTGTTTATTTGAATAATACCTTCAATGGTCTTGCACCTAAAATGAATCTCGATCGTAGTGATACACATGTTCGTGCCAAAAGATATAAAATAGTAATGATAGTTCCACATACTTGTGGCACTGCCATTTGAGTCATATTGGTATAAAACGCATGAAGAAGCTCCATGTAGATGGATCTTTGGACTCACTCGTTTTTGAAAAGATTGAGACATGCGAACCATGTCTATTGGTATATATGCATGAAGAAACTCCATGCAGATGGATCGTTTGGACTCACTTGATTTTGAATCACTTGAGACATGCAAATCATACCACATGGGCAAGATGACTGAAAGGCCTCGTTTTCAGTAAGATGGAACAAGAGAGCAACTTATTGGAAGTAATACATTTTGATGTATGCAGTCCAATGAGTGCTGAGGCATGCAGTGGATATCGTTATGTTCTTACTTCACAGATGATTTGAGTAGATGCTGAGTGTATTTACTTGATGAAACACAAGTCTGAATTATTGAAAGGTTCAAGTAATTTCAGAGTGAAGTTGAAGATCGTCGTGACAAGAGGATAAAATGTCTGTGATATGATCATAGAGATGAGTATCTGAGTTACGAGTTTGGCACACAATTAAGACATTGTGGAAAGTGTTTCACAATTAATACCGCCTGGAACACCATAGTGTGATGGTGTGTCCGAACATCATAACTGCACCCTATTGGATATGGTGCATACCATGATGTCTCTTATCGAATTACCACTATCGTTTATGGGTTAGGCATTAGAGACAACCGCATTCACTTTAAAAGGGGCACCACGCAATTCCGTTGAGACGACACCGTTTAGAGAAACCTAAGTTGTCGTTTCTTAAAAGTTTGGGGCTGCGATGCTTATGTGAAAAAGTTTCAGGCTGATAAGCTCGAACCCAAAGCGGATAAATGCATCTTCATAGAATACCCAAAACAGTTGGGTATACCTCCTATTTCAGATCTGGAAGCAAAAGTAATTGCTTCTAGAAACGAGGTCCTTTCTCGAGGAAAAGTTTCTCTCGAAAGAATTGAGTGGGAGGATGGTGGAGACTTGATAAGGTTATTGAACCGTCACTTCAACTAGTGTGTAGCAGGGCACAGGAAGTTGTTCCTGTGGCACCTACACCAATTGAAGTGGAAGCTTATGATAGTGATCATGAAACTTCGGATCAAGTCACTACCAAACCTCGTAGGACGACGAGGATGCGTGCTACTTCAGAGTGGTACGTGATCCTGTCTGAGATATCATGTTGTTGGACAATACTGAACCTACGAGCTATGGAGAAGCGATGGTGGGCCCATATTCCGACAAATGGTTAGAAGCCATGAAATCCGAGATAAATGGATCTTTGAGAAGAAGACGGACGTGGACGGTAATGTTACCGTCTATGAAGCTCGACTTGTGGCAAAGAGTATTTCCACAAGTTCAAGGAGTTGACTACGATGAGATTTTCTCATCCGTAGCGATGCTTAAGTCCGTCGGAATCATGTTAGCATTAGCTGCATTTATGAAATCTGGCAGATGGATGTCAAAACAAGTTTCCTTACCAGTTTTCGTAAGGAAAGGTTGTATGTGATACAATCAGAAAGGTTTTGTCGATCCTAAGGATGCTAAAAGGTATGCTAGCTCCAGCGATCCTTCCATGGACTAGAGCAAGCATCTCGGAGTCAGAATATACGCTTTGATGGAGTGATCAAAGTTTTTGGGTTTATACAAAGTTTGTTAGAAACTTGTATTTACAATAAAGTGAGTGGGAGCGCTACAACATTTCTGATAAGTATATGTGAATGACATATTGTTGATCCGAAATGATGTAAAATTTCTGGAAAGCATAAAGGGTTGTTTGAAAGGAGTTTTTCAAAGGAAGACCTGGATAAAGCTGCTTACATATTGGGCATCAAGATCTATAGAGATAGATCAAGACGCCTGATGATACTTTCAAAGAACGCACACCTTGACATGATTTTGAAAGAGTTCAAAATAGATCAGCAAAGAAGGAGTTCTTGGCTGTGTTACAAGGTGTGAGTATTGAGTAAGACTCAAGACCTGACCACAGCAGAAGAGAGAGAAAGGACGAAGGTCGTCCCCTATGCTTCAGACGTAGGCTCTACAGTATGCTATGCTGTGTACCGCACATGAAGTGTGCCTTGCCATGAGTTGGTCAAGGGGTACAATAGTGATCCGGGAATGGATCACATGACAGCGGTCGAACTTATCCTTAGTATCTAGTGGACTAAGGAATTTTCTCGATTATGGAGGTGAAAAGGAGTTCGTCGTAAAGGGTTACGTCGATGCGAACTTTGACACTAATCCGGATGACTCTGAGTAGTAAACCGGATTCGTATAGTAGAGCAATTATTTGAAATGGCTCCAAATAGCGCGTGGTAGCATCCACAAGATGACATAGATATTCGTAAAGCACACACGGATCTGAAAGGTTCAGACCCGTTGACTAATAACCTCTCTCACAAGCATAACATGATCAAACCAGAACTCATTGAGTGTTAATCACATAGTGATGTGAACTAGATTGTTGACTCTAGTAAACTCTTTGGATGTTGGTCACATGGTGATGTGACCTATGAGTGTTAATCACATGGTGATGTGAACTAGATTATTGACTCTAGTGCAAGTGGGAGACTGTTGGAAATATGCCCTAGAGGCAATAATAAATAGGTTATTATTATATTTCCTTGTTCATGATAATCGTTTATTATCCATGCTAGAATTGTATTGATAGGAAACTCAGATACATGTGTGGATACATAGACAACACCATGTCCCTAGTAAGCCTCTAGTTGACTAGCTCGTTGATCAATAGATGGTTACGGTTTCCTGACCATGGACATTGGATGTCGTTGATAACGGGATCACATCATTAGGAGAATGATGTGATGGACAAGACCCAATCCTAAGCCTAGCACAAGATCGTGTAGTTCGTTTGCTCAGAGCTTTTCTAATGTCAAGTATCATTTCCTTAGACCATGAGATTGTGCAACTCCCGGATACCGTAGGAATGCTTTGGGTGTACCAAACGTCACAACGTAACTGGGTGGCTATAAAGGTGCACTACAGGTATCTCCGAAAGTGTCTGTTGGGTTGGCACGAATCGAGACTGGGATTTGTCACTCCGTGTAAACGGAGAGGTATCTCTGGGCCCACTCGGTAGGACATCATCATAATGTGCACAATGTGACCAAGGAGTTGATCACGGGATGATGTGAGTTACGGAACGAGTAAAGAGACTTGCCGGTAACGAGATTGAACAAGGTATCGGGATACCGACGATCGAATCTCGGGCAAGTAACATACCGATAGACAAAGGGAATTGTATACGGGATTGATTGAATCCTCGACATCGTGGTTCATCCGATGAGATCATCGAGGAGCATGTGGGAGCCAACATGGGTATCCAGATCCCGCTGTTGGTTATTGACCGGAGAGTCGTCTCGGTCATGTCTGCATGTCTCCCGAACCCGTAGGGTCTACACACTTAAGGTTCGGTGACGCTAGGGTTATAGAGATATTAGTATGCGGTAACCCGAAAGTTGTTCGGAGTCCCGGATGAGATCCCGGACGTCACGAGGAGTTCCGGAATGGTCCGGAGGTAAAGATTTATATATGGGAAGTCTTATTTTGGTCGCCGGAAAAGTTTCGCACTTTATCGGTATTGTACCGGGAGTGCCGAAAGGGGTCCGGGGGTCCACCAGCCCCCGGGGGGCCACATGGGCTGTAGGGGGTGCGCCTTGGCCTATATGGGCCAAGGGCACCAGCCCCAAGAGGCCCATGCGCCAAGAGATAAGGAAAAGGGAGAGTCCTAAAGGGGGAAGGCACCTCCGAGGTGCCTTGGGGGGAAGGACTCCTCCCTGGCCGCACCCTTCCTTGGAGGAAGGGCCAAGGCTGCGCCCCCCCTCTCCCTTGGCCCTATATATAGTGGGGGGGAGGGAGGGCAGCAAATCCTAAGCCCTGGCGCCTCCCTCTCCCTCCCGTGACACCTCTTCCTCCCCGCTTGCGCTTGGCGAAGCCCTGCCGGGATCCCGCTACTTCCACCACCACGCCGTCGTGCTGCTGGATCTCCATCAACCTCTCCTCCCCCCTTGCTGGATCAAGAAGGAGGAGACGTTGCTGCTCCGTACGTGTGTTGAACGCGGAGGTGCCGTCCGTTCGGCGCTAGGATCATCGGTGATTTGGATCACGACGAGTACGACTCCATCAACCCCGTTCTCTTGAACGCTTCCGCTCGCGATCTACAAGGGTATGTAGATGCACTCCTTCCCTCTTGTTGCTAGTAAACTCCATAGATTGATCTTGGTGATGCGTAGAAAATTTTGAATTTCTGCTACGTTCCCCAACAGTCCTCAGGACGCAAACTTGGCTGCGATAGCGGGAACAGATGCCCTGTTCGATCCGCCATGCGGGCAAGCAGAGGCAGTTAGGTGCTTGGCGACGAGCAGAGGAGGCCGTAGGGCGCCGCCGTCCAGCCGAAAATGGTGTTGGCAAGGAGGACGTGGACATTGGCGGTGGAGGCTGACTGGCCGGCACCGTTGGCGTGCAGGGGAGCTTGCAGGAGGTGAAGCGCCCCTGAATGGTAGGGTCCGCCTTGCGGGCTACAAGGGAGGCTATAGCGAGCGCAATGGCCAGAGCTGGAGGGGCCGCCAGAGACGAAGGAACTGCCGTGAGCATTGGGTCATCACGAACGCGGGAGCAGACATTGACGCAGCCATCGGGTAGGCCTTCGAGGGGAAGAAGAGAGAGGGTGTCTTGGTGATTCCAGATCTGGTCCTAGCGGCAGCAGAGGACGCCGAGGGAAGGACACTGGAAGACGCCGCCGGGGACGGTCACCCGATGGAGAGCCCATGAGGAAGCTCCGCGCCCTCGTGTTTCTTTGCATGTTGTAGAGTGGCTTCTGGATGCAGATTATGGTTTGCATCGACGACATATGGAAGATGGTGGATCGTGTGCTGGGTTCTTTCATGGTTCGTGGTTGGTAGGTACGATTTCCTCCTCCGACGTCTTAATCATGCGGGGACACCAGATCTGGAGTTTGATGGCATGTCCATGGTGTTGCCTATTTGTTCAACGGTAATGGTCTCGCCCTTTGTGAGCCACCTAGGAGGTCCGCAAAGTTGAATATCAGCGATGGAGTCGCGTCGAATTCGGATGAGGAGGTGATCCGCTATTTGTTCATTTTGATGGCTGCTATGATCGTGACGGAGGTATGTGACGGATGTTGGTGTCAAGCTCAGGGAATTCTTCGGTCTTGATTGTAATTTTCAATCTTGTCTAATGTTTCTTTGTGTCAAGGCTGTTTTTTCAGTTTTATTAGGTCGGTGTCTACGTAGCTTACGATCTTTATCACATATAAATGTGATAAGTATTACCTACTTACCGTTCAATTCTTTTTTACCATATTGCATTCATTCATGAGTATATATTTCCTCCATTCCTAAATATTCCTAAATATAAGTTTTTTTAGACATTTCAAATGAATTACAACATACAGATGATGTAGTCATATTTTAGACATCATATTTTAGAATGTAGGTTCACTCATTTTGCTTCGTATATAGTCATTTGTTGGGATCTCTAAAAAACTTATTATATTTGGGAACGGAGGGAGTACATCGTACGGCCAAAAAGAGTCGTGCCACATGAATCCACGGCCAAAAGAGTCCAAGACGACGTCTCTGGATTCAGGTTCGGATTATTCGTGCACGCCGCCGTGCCGCTTACCGCCCGTGACACGGATGCTCGTACGGTGTCCGTCTCTGCAGCCAACGCACGTCTCCTGTCGTCTCGTCCTCGTCTTCCTTCCTCCTCCTCCCCAATCGGCAACCGCGGATTCCCTCCTCGATAGATCCGGCAGGCGCACAGGCGACGGCCCCGAGCTGCGACAGAAGGCGCCATGGGGCTCTGGGACTCGCTCCTCAACTGGCTCCGAAGGTTCCCGTCCACCTCTCTCCCCCCCTTCCCTTTCACTCGATGTTTTCGCGGTTCAGACGGGGCGGCCCCCCTCCCGGCGGAATTCCAGTTCCCCCTTCGATTCGATTTGAGCGGTACTGGCATAGGGTTTTTGCGGGATAGGTTTGGATGGATCGGATTTCCCTGCGCGGCGGGATGGTGCGGCTGGGTCGGGGGTTGGAGTGGGTCTGTGCTCTGCGCAGTTAGATCCACGTTAGATCAAAGCTAATGTAGAGCATACGCATTTAGAAGGTAGCCTTTGGTGTACTGACCTAGTATAAGCTTGTAGTAATATCTTAATAGACACTGATGTAGTTAGGGTCTATGAAGGGTAAAGGGAAATAATTTTGAACTTGATATACTACTGTTTTTTAAGAAGCGTGCCTTTGAAGAGTGTTCCACAATTCATTGCATTTTGATTTGAAGCCAATTAGGGCCTGTGTTGTTAAAAAGGAATATTATCCTGGCCTTATGGGCATTGGAGATGTCGAAGCTCCCTTTGTGAGAACAAATTGCTGGAACTACTCATTTGGGTTGAATTTGTTACGCTAAAGGTTATAGGAGGAGCGTGGATGTTTGGAGTTTTACTGCTAGGATCCAATCCTGAGTAAACTTCGCAGTTCTTGATGTTCTTAACTGTCAGTTAGGTTGGTCCAGGTCATGTTGGTGAATCAGCTTGAGATCAAGTTTTACTACCCAGTTTAGTTAATGCTATATGGGTATCCTTACTCGACCAATCATAAAATATGAAGATGTGCCAATGATTAATACTGAATTGTCTTTGAAGGATATGACCAGTCAATCAAAATTAACTCATGGCAATAACAATTTTTGTTTCAGCCTGTTCTTTAAGCAGGAGATGGAGCTCTCCCTGGTTGGCCTACAGAATGCTGGGAAGACATCTCTAGTCAATTCAATTGCTGTATGCATCAACTCATACAACTTAAGTTATGCAACATTTTTTTCTTTGTTGTCCTGATATTCATTCATGGCTGCTATGCTTCTCAGACCGGTGGCTACAGCGAGGACATGATTCCAACTGTATGTATATCACTGCTTCTTGATGGATATTTTGAACTATCTCGGTTATCTAAGTGACCTGAACTAAGGATGTTCATCTGCTGAAAACAGGTAGGCTTTAATATGCGGAAAGTCACCAAGGGAAATGTCACAATTAAACTTTGGGATCTTGGAGGGCAACGTAGATTCCGGACTATGTGGGAGCGCTACTGTCGTGGAGTTACTGCTATTTTGTAATGTCCCTTGCTTCTCAGCGATCTCATATTTTGCACATCTGAAAACTCAATTTTGTGATAATATGATTTGTATGCCAATATGCAATAAATAACATCCATTTCAAAAGGTAATCCTTGGTGTGCTGGAAGGAGATAGTACAGTATGTATAATACTAGTTTATGATATGCTCGGTATTATTTCTTAGCCAGTCCAAACCTATTTGCTTAATATACTTCTGCGAGGACCATTATAGTCAGACATGGAACATTCCTAGTTCTTTCAAACTACTAATTCTACTGCTTAACTGTAGAATAATTGTAGACTGCTGAGTTAACGCTTTGTCCAAGGAGCTCAGTTATGTAGATACATCATATATTTTCCCTAGAAATGGCTGGAGGTGTAACCTCCTTTTCGAACGAAAACTTGTCTAGTGATAATTTTTGTTCTCTCTCATATGGGCATGTTATTCATGCATTTATCATGACCCTTTTTTGTTGTTACCAATATATTTTTTGTATCTCTACCTTAGCTGATACTAAATATGGAGTCACTAATGTGTTAACTTGATCATTTAATGGCAGATACGTTGTCGATGCTGCTGACCGGGATAGCGTTCCGATTGCCAAAAGTGAATTGCATGACCTGCTGACAAAACAGTCTTTATCTGGGATCCCCTTACTTATCCTTGGCAACAAAATTGACAAGTCAGAGGCACTTTCTAAGCCGGCATTAGTTGATCAACTGTGAGTAAAAATCCTGTTTTCATATAGGATATTGTACCTTTTTTCTTAATGATATTTCAACTGGGGTGCCTCTCCTTTCTGTTTTCAGAGGCCTGGAATCTATAAAGGACCGCGAAGTTTGCTGCTACATGATCTCTTGCAAGGACTCGGTGAACATAGATGTTGTCATTGATTGGCTCATCAAGCATTCCAAGACTGCAAATTAGGGTCGCTGTGTGTTTTTGCCCCTTCACTTGTGCCGAGATGAATTTAGTTTGCACATCTTCGTTCTCATGATCTGGAAGGGGAAGGTAAAAGGTGACAGCCTTGTAATCTATGTTACATCTTGGGTGTCACTGAGTTACAGTATGGAGTTTGACACTTGGGCGTCAAAATCTGTAATGCTCTGTAAATTCCTTAAATCTTTGATTGTTCTTTTGTGTGCAGATCATGCGTGTCATTCTTATTTCTTTGGCCTAGTTCTTTGCCGTTGAGTTCTCCTTAGTAAGCCTTTCCCTATTTTAGTGTTTATTTGACCTACTTTGTGCTTAATTTTTCCCAGTAGAATATGAATAAGCACAACACAGCATAGTTCAGCAACAGCAAAGTAAGCACAACACAACATAGTTTAGCAACCGGAAACATCAAAATCCTGTCGTGTTGTTTTCTCCGTCTAAAATCGATAGACCTTTATTGCTGAAGCCCCCCTGCAACATTGTTTATGTTGCAAGGTGACGCATGACATAAATTCCTACAACATTGCAGAAGCCCCCCGCAACATTGTTTACCGCAAGAGCATATATGTTGCAAAAAAGACTGTTGCAAATGTTTCTGCAACAAGATCTATGTTGGGAGTTTCTGTTTCGGGCAAAAATAACACCTCGATGGTTCTGCAACAAAGCAGCTGTTGTTGTAGAGCGACCTGCAAAGCATCTACCTTGTTGCAATTCGTGACACATCTTATTGGGGAGATCCGACGGCTATTTGTGCCTCAATCCAATGGTGCAGGAAGCGGTTGATGTTTCCAATTCATCTACCATCCGATGCGTAGCGCGGCCCTTTTTAGTAGAAGCAATCAAATGAGGTACCTTGAAATAGTGAACTAACCTGATCATCAGCTTTGCAACAACATTAAATCTGGGGCGAACCTCAACGTCAAAACGAAGAGGGTTCGCCCCCAATTTCATTGACTGAAACCAGTGTAGGCCACTAGGGCCAGGATGCCAATATTGCTCACCTAAGACCATCAGATTCATTCTGGCATTAAAAAACGACGACCAAAAATTGTTCATTGCAGTCAGCAGTAGTGTTAACAGTTATGAGATACATCAACTCAGCTGGCGTTTCAAACGGAAGAAAAGAAATAAAGAAAACAAAAAACTCTCACCGGCCAAAACTACAGGATTCTTAATCAGATTGAGGAACAGTCCGAAGAAGCCCGTAAATCAAAAAAGCCGAAAAGGGCGATGATGGTGTTTTCAGTTTCAAGAGAAACTGTGAGCAAACATCGCCGCCGAACCCAAAAGGCAAAACCAAAAGAAGAAGAAGAAGAAGGAGGCTACGCTAAGATCTTGCCGCCCAACGAACCAAAAGGTTTTGTTTGTCATCAGCCCAACCGTCTACCCAACTTGATCCAAAATTCGGGCTTGATTATTGAGGGACGCTCGGCGCGAGGGCTTGTGCACCGGCTATATCTTGAGCTCCGTGTCCAGCGCCTCCTCGTCGCGGCTTCCCAGCTTCTCATCTCCGAAGAACCATGACAGTTCGGTGTTGCCGGATTGTGTTGTGCTTCCTGGCGAGACCATACGGAAAGTGTCCACGCTACCAGGGGATATCTCCCTGCGAGAGTAGGGCGTTGCTGCATTTGCTGTCCTGTAGAAAACAAAGGGGAGTTCTTCATATTTGTCATATGTCTCAAGATTCCAAACCTACACTTTTGATTCGTTTGTTGTATTTCTTTTTGAGGAACAAAAATAACAAATTTTGCATCGAAAGACGATAGTGTTAATAGGCAGAACTCACAACCGAATTTGATTCGTCTGTTGTTATTTCTTGTTTGTAGAGTTGTGTTTCATAGTAGAAGTTGAATTTTCATGTTTCGATCACAATATTTCACTAGCTACTAGTAGAAGCCAGTTCAAATTCAAATCCTGCTAGCCCCAGTTAGCAAGGTAGAGCCAGGGCCAACCGTCAGTACCTTTGCTTTCGCTTGCGTCTCTCGAGGAAGCGGGCAAGGGACGCACTCCTGGCCAGCGGAACATCTGCAGCAGCAGCAGCATGAGAAACACCACGTCAGTGCAAGGCAAAATGAAGGCTAGCATATATAACTTGAACAGGTAGCAACCTCTATGCGGCAGCATGAACAATGCCTGTGGCGAAGGGTGCACAGGATCGCTGCAAGCTCTCGCCAGTGGCATCTGCTTTCTTTCGTCGGGGACCGGAGCAGATTCCGACTGCCGCAGCGCCCGGCGAAGGGGAGGGCTGCGGCCTGCTTGAGCTGCCTTCGCGGCCATGAACGTGATCTGCTCGGCCTGCGCAGAACACCCCCAACATCTTCAGCAATGCGCGGTCACATCACATTTGCTTCAGTGGAAGATCGTCGACAGAGTTGCTGTGAGAAAGATTTACCTTTTCCTTCGTCACGTTGTCGAACACATGCACTGAACCTGCGTAGAATATCGTCAGCTGCGCGGCGGAGCACCTGTTTTGACACTCGAAACCAACGATTTACCTCCCGATCTTGCATCTCCCCCGGCGGCGGCCGCGCCGGTGGGCGTAAACCGCACCGGATCTTTTGGCGGATTAAAGGGTGGCGTCGATCACGTACCTCCGATCGGGCGAGTACGCAGCACGGTGGACTACCTGCGGGCCTTGCAGGGACGAGGCGGGAATGGCGCACGGGAAGGCTTGGGGATGCAGAGGCGGCGGCGGCGGCGCGTGCAGCTGAAGTCATTTAGCCCGGCGGATGAGAGATCGGCCAGGCAGGCAGATCGGTAAAGTAAACAGACGGACGGACCTGGTACGACGGCGCCGTCGGGTGGTGGCGATGAGCCGCCGCCGCGCGCACGTCCGGGTACGCGAAGTGTGCCGGTGAAGCGAGACGCCAGGGCTCGCCGTCGTCCTCGGCATCGCGTCGCGCCACGAGCGGCATCGCATGCCGCGACGCCGATCGTGGGCCCAGAAAGTCCATCTCCATCCGCGCTACGGCTCGATCGGGGAAGACGAACACGCACGCGCCTGCGTCGTCGCCGGTCGTCGTTCTCAATCTGCCTTGCGCGGGTGGATGAAAATTCTGCGCGAGGCGAGCAGATCGGTCCGAGGAGGCTCCTCTAAATTGTGATGCGGGTGCAAATATAGGCCCGTGCATGTAGCTTCTGTTTTTTTAAGAGCATGCATGCATATAGCGCAAGGATGACGACACCATCAAACCACACCGGCCGAGAAACCTCAGCGCGTGAGCTGCATGCGCGGTGCCGGCCGGGAAGCACGGCAGGTGGTTTCGCTACAAAGATCTCCAAGCACTCCTCACGTTAACCAACATAATCTCTCCGTGTTTTTTTTAAAGAGTAGTTCTATTTCTATTAATAAGCAGTTTATCTAATAACAAGAATCAGAATTATATGTTTTTTAAGAGTACAATTGTTGGTAAATAATTTTGTTCAAGGATACGTCCGTCCTGGGGGACGCATCATGCTCATAGAAGGAAAGCCGAGAACGGCTAGTTACAACGGCACAAGGGCTCCAACGCAGTGCATGCACATATGCATGGAGGCCAAGAAAAGAAAACAACATGCGGACTACTCACTACCACTCGACCTGTCCACTTGCTTTAAAAATTAGCCAAAACACCTATCTTTAAACAGTGATGTAGTACTCTAGTTGCCCCCCTCGTTGTGGATTCCACTACGCTCATTATTGGGGCAGCCATATTGAAGACCACACATTCTCATGCATCCAAATGGTCCAAGTGACCAGGATGATACCGGTCCAAGCATCTCTGTCCACCTGCGTACCTGTGCTCTTGGAAGACCACCACTGAAGCAACTCCTCCTCAGGTGCAGGCATCTAGTGCCCAAGCCCCCATGCCCCAAGACTGCGTGCCAAATCTGCCGAGCAAACACATCCCAGCAAGATATGTCGTAGAGACTCAGGCTCCTGATCACAGAAGGGGCATGCCTGTGGATGTGACAGGCCCCGACACAACAATCTGCCAGCCGTCCAACACCTATCCCACAGGGCTAGCCAATCAAACATCTTACAGGTCGAAGGTGCACGCGAATGCCAAACCTGATATGTTCCTGGTGCCACCACGCGGTTGTCAAAGAGAGCTTTGTAGGCCATCCAAGCTGAGAAGTAGTAGTCATCCTCGCACATTTATATCAGTGCATCGACCGATCCCTCCTCAAGCAGAATGATGGTCGTCCGCTCCACCATGTGGAGAAACTCCCAAAGTGCATCTGCATTGAGATTCGGGCTAGCTAGTGGAGTAGAAGTATCGAGAGGGTGGAGTAGAAGTATAATAATACTTCGTTGATGGCCCAAGAGCATTTCAAGCATCTCCCCTTTATCCAACAAGTTTCTATATTATAGGAGATTTGGTCCAAAGAAACATCCTCAAATCAGGTCTACTTTCTCCAATAAACTATCAATAATCATTAAAAAATAGTCCCAACTGAGGTGGAGTTGCATCCTTCCAATAATTTCTAAATTAGTGCCGACAACCATCCAATAGAAATTTCACGTCCGTATGCCACCGACGTCGCATGGCCGCCGTGCCCTCTGTGCCTCCCCGGCTCCGCTTGGATATACCCCCTCTGTAGTTCGTGACACCCTCATGCTAGAGAGAGAGAGAGGGAGGGAGGGAGGGAGGGAGAGAAAGGGTGGGAGGGTGGGAGGGAGGGATAGGGTGGGAGAGAGAGAGAGGGGAGGAAGGGAGGGAGACCGATTTCCACTAACAAGTGAGCAACATATGTCAAATTGGATATTGGGGTGAGTCATTGGGGATCTGCTGAAGGAATACACTCAATAACCACCTATCGGGATGATTTATAGTGGAAGTACTGGAGATGCTCTAAGTAATTCGAATTCCTAGCGTAATATAGGTTTTTGAGATAATAGAATATTGTGAACCCTAGACGCCATAGTTTTGCAATTAGGGTTTGCTTAATAAGAGGCGCCTAGATTTTCTCCTCTACCTGTCGACGCCCTAGGGTTTCCCTGGTCTTTGCCAGTTGTGGCAGTGGGAGGATGGGGAAACCACTGATCTGATAGTCCTAGTCCGTGTCTCGTAGGGTCTTTGAATTCTTCGTTGCTAGTGAAGTTGTGGCATCGACAGTGGGAATAATGGTTCATCGGCTTTCACCATGTTGATGTCCTTCCTTGTAGTAGTGTTGTGTTGACATGTTGGAGGATGATGTAGATCGTCACACACTCTCGTCTTGTGCGAGTAGTGCATTTTCTTACAGGTGGCATCTTGTGGAGGGGAAGGCGTCGTTGTGTCTTCTTTTGTCTTCTAGTTTCCATCTCCGTAGGGCAGCTCATATGATAATTGTATTGAAGAACAAGGGAGAGAGATTGTAATCTAGCTACCGTAATGTGCCCATAGTTCAAGGAGGACTACTAACACATAGGCATGGTGGTATCAAAGACGATGAAGATGGCTCCGATAAAGGGTTCACCCTCCGGAAGAGTACCTTCGGAAGCTATAATTTCACATTTCCCATCAATAGCTTTAGCAAGAGCATTTACAACATGACCCAAGTAAGCCTCACTACACTACGGGTAACAGGTAGTTTCCCGTATGTGGATCAAAGACGGTAAAGACCTAAATCCAGATGACAAAGATTTTGCCGTCAGGAAGCAGGCAACAAAGTCAGACAACAATGATATGTTGGCAAAGGATCCTTTGCCATCTACTATTTGTTGGGATGACGGCAAAGAGTTTTGCCATCAGTCAATACAGTTTGCCGTCAGCGGATGAGCCAGATGGCAAACAAAAATGCCAACTGACGGAACGGCCGCGCTGACGGACGGCGTCAAGTGCTTTGCCGTCAGCCAGCCAACCAGGCAGACGACAAAATCTCATTCCTTCACTGTCATGTCGCGTGTGGCCCAGTCAGCAAAATGACAATGCTTTGCCGTCAGCTTGTCTTAGCCCAGTTTGCAAAATACAACATCATTGCCGTCAGCGGGCATAGGGCCTAGACGACAATTCACCCATAGTTAAGGAGGACTACTAACATATAAGCATGGTGGTATCAAAGACGATGAAGATGGCTCCGATAAAGGGTTCACCCTCCGGAAGAGTACCTTCGGAAGCTAATTTTGCCTTTACCATCAATAGCTTTAGCCAGAGCATTTACAACACGACCCAAGTAAGCCTCACTATCACGGGTATGTGAGTAATTCTTCATGTTGCTTTTACAAAACTTCCCTCTTTTATCATCAAACCATCGCCCATTAATACTGTTGGGGATCGTTGCATGGAAAACAAAAAAATTCTACGCACACGCAATGATCTATCCATGGAGATGCATAGCAACGAGGGGGAGAGTGTGTCTACGTACCCTCGTAGACCATAAGCGGAAGCGTTTCACAACGCGGTTGATGTAGTCGAACTTCTTCTCACGTCAACCGATCAAGTACCGAACGCACGACACCTCCGCGTTCTGCACATGTTCAGCTCGGTGACGTCCCTCGCCTTCTTGATCCAGCAAGTCGTCGAGGTAGTAGATGAGTTCCGCCAACACGACGGCATGGTGACGGTGATGGTGAAGTGATCTTCGCAGGGCTTCGCCTAGGCACTATGAAAATATGACCGGGGGTGTAAACGGTGGAGGGGGGCGCCGCACACGGCTGACAATTGATCTGGTGTGTGCTAGGCACCCCCTCCACATATATATAGGTGGGAGGGAGGGAGGAGCAGCCAAAGGAGGTGCCCAAGTAGGACGAATCCTACTTGGGGTCCCACCCAAGCCGCGCCCCCTTCTTTCCTTATTTGGAGTGCGGGGAAAGGCAGGGGAGGGTGGTGTCCCTCCCTTTCCTTTCTCCCATGAGAGGGAAAGGTAGGAGGGGCTAGCCCTCCCCCTTTTCCTTCCCTAGGGTTGTCCAAACAAGTGGAGGGGCGCACCAGCCCCCTAGTGGGCTGGTTTGTCTCTCCCTTTGTCCCATTAAGCCCATAACTTGCCGGGGGGGCCCGGAACCCCTTCCGGTGACCCGATTCCTTCCCGGTACGTCCCGAAACACTTCCAGTGTCCAAATACCATCGTCCTATATACCTCTCGACCATTTCGAGACTTCTCGTCATGTCCGTGATCTCATTCGGGACTCCGAACAACATTCGGTCACCAAATCATATAACTCATATAACACTATATTGTCAACGAACGTTAAGCGTGCGGACCCTACGAGTTCGAGAACTATGTAGACATGACAGAGACACCTCTTCGGTCAATAACCAATAGTGGAACCTGGATGCCCATATTGGCTCCTACATATTCTACGAAGATCTTTATCGGTCGATGTAACATCCCATAATTCTAAATTTTGGAATGTTATATTAAATAAATAGTTTTTATTGTTTGTTTTTTATGGTGTGGTTGCCTGTGTGAAATTGAGTGAAATTTGAAACTTTTTGAAAGTTAAATGAGAGGGAATAAAAGGACTTTCCTAAACTTTCACCTTGCATTTATGATCTCCATGAATTCAAATCCTTTTCATCACAAAACCCTAGAGTGAAGATGATATGACTTCTTCCATTTAATTAAATGAAAAAGGGTTTTGAAAATATTTGAATCTCATTTGGAAATATTTCAAATTCAGAAACTTTATGCAACTCAATGATTTTCATGAGAGAAGATAAAATGACTTCTTCAAATCATATGAAATATGAGTTGGAAGTTTAAAAGAATCAAATTTAAAGTCCCATTGAATTTATTTTGAAAGTCATTTTCAATTTGGAGTTATTTGGGTTTTATTCAAATTGTTTTTCTCCAAAAATAAAATATATGAAAAATAGTGTAAAATGATTCCCTACAATAGAAAAATGGAGAGAAATAAATTTGAAATTATTTTGGTATTTTAAAACATTTTTATTTGGTTTTTAAATGAGCCAGCAGCACTATTTGCTTTATTTAAGTTTTGGATTTTATTTGCCGCTGAAAATATTTTTATGTTTTAGGAAATCTTTTTCTGAAAGTTTTGATATATAATATGCCTATGTAAAATATTATTTTTATTTTCGTTATTCAGTTTTTCCTTTTCTGTTAATATTAAAAAAAACTGCGCGTGCGCGTGGAACTAACTGTCGCCTACGTGCACAGCATAGTGGTATCGGGCGCCCTATCATTGTTTTTCTTCTCTCCTATATGGGTCAGGCCCAACCGGCCATATTCTTTCCCCAGATTTTTTTCACAAATGTTTTTCTTTTCAGTTGACCGAATCAAAAAAAAAAAAAACCAAACTGCAGCCGCAGTGTACGCGCGTGGCCAGCCGGCGGAAGCCTTTTTGGCCCGTGCTTGTTTTTGTTTGGTCTACATTTAGTCTCGCATTGCCTAGTCTTTAACCTTTAAGCCTCTTTTCCATCTATAAATATAGATCCATAGAGCCTTTAAAAATCATCCTATTCGGGTTAAATCAATATTTGATTTGACTACATTCACTCAAGAAAAATATATTTCTCCTCTCCGACGGGACTTCTGAAATTTATTTCTCTATCCGAAGTCGTCTTATCTTTCTTTGTATTTTTTTATATACTTTCATAACTTACTATTTTTAGACTAGTATACGATAGAATAATTAGATTTTTAATTAGTCTATGTATTTATACATTACACCTAGAATTCTTTTAGTCATACTTATTTTTCTTCCATAAAACAGCTTGGCCCTAATTTTTTAAATAGCTATAACCTTTTACTCGTTCATCCAAATTAGATAAAACCAACGCCTACATTTTCGTCTTGATTCCACCTATTTAGCTAATCTATCAAATAAACTTTTTGAAACTTTCAAATTTTGAAATTTGTTCAGATTCATATTCAAACTTCTTTTGATCATATCTTTTTATCCGTAGCTCCGTTTGCGATGAATCCAATTGCGTTGGATTTGTATCGAAGAAATCTTTCCGTTCATACAATTAGTGTTATATTTTCAACATATAATTTTAATCTTAGCCAGTTACCCTACTAGTTCACCAAAGAGTTGTTACACAACATTCTAAGCAGATTCAATGCTATGATTACTTGATCCGTTATTTTCAATCTAGTAATTCTTTTTCCTACATATTCATATTGACTTCCTATATCCAGTAGAATCATTAGTTTCAACTTTTGAACCTTTCAAACTATTCGAACCTTCATTTGATCATATCTTGTAAACTGTAGCGCCTTTTCAATTAATTCCTTTTTTCAAATTGAATCCCTAGGCGTAATCTAACATCTTGAGCCATCACCACACTTTTTCACCGAAATTAGGATCTGATCTTGCAAAATAATTTGATTTGGTTCTTTTGGAGTTTTTGCAATGTTTCTTTGCCTTTTCTTTTGGATCTTTGAGTGATTGCTTATGTGTGGTTATAATTGCTTGCTTACAATAGATTGATCGGAGTGTGACGCGTAGAACTGTCAGGAATTATGAGTGTGAAGAATCTTCATCAATAGTACAAGGCAAGTTCACACTTTGATCATATTTTGCCTATACCTAGTTTTACTTGCATTAGGTTCACCCCTCAAATATTTGCATGAGTAGGATTTGGGAATTGGGATTTGCTATGTAGTTGATGAGATAGGAACCTATGATCCTTGAAACACCTCGGGAATATACGTTTTGCTCATATTGCTTAGCCATGCTCGTAGACGGGGGTTGGTATGTGAGATTCATAAAAGTTGCGAGAGTAATATTACTAAGGGAAACTTAAGGTGACTACTTTAATACACATCTGGGTGGAATGGTTGGGGCACCCTGGAGAACCCAGTGGCTTGCCCGGGCACCTGGAGAACCCAGTGCTTGCCCAAGGGGATCCCGGAGTACCCATGTGATCACCCTATGGAATGCCACCCAGGCTCAAAGGGATCATAATATTATTCATGCTAGAAACTTCCGTGTGCAGCCACAAGCCATTATGGGCTCTGGCATAGTTGAGTAAGTTGTGTGACCTCTTTCAGTGGTAGGCTAGCAGATGTAGGGGAAAGTAGGTGGTACTCTCTACCCAGAGTAAAGAGTTAATGCTTCAGAAAGACTATGTCTCGATCTTCCGATCATGGATGTGGTTGAGTCTTGTGGGGAAAAGCGAGCAAACCTCTACAGAGTGTATAAACTAATCATGATTAGCCGTGTCCCCGGTTATGGGCATCTTGAGTATCTGGTATTTGAATTATTGGTTCATCTCATCACTCTATTTAATGAAATTGTTGGGTTATTAATGATTTGGTGATTTTGGGATTGAGTTGGGGAAACCTTCTCAATATGGGTAATTTAACTTGGTAGTAAATACAAATTTATTCCTTTGTTATAGGAAAAAATTAGCTTTATGCAAAATTAAACTTAGAGCCTCCACCAGCCAAATATGCGTATAGAGATAGACAATTCTCATTATTATTCTATGGTGTGAAATTGCCAGTACATTCAATGTATTGACCTACATGGCTGCAACGTCTCATGTTGCAGGAATCATACGACGAGTAAGTGATACATTAGGGTTACGATGTCTACACTCAACTTTGCCGTTATATGGATTGAGGTAATAGTATTTACGTTACTTTATACATGTGATTTACCTCCGTTATAAATCCTCGAGTACTGTGTGTGTCAGCATACCTATACATGGATGACACTTAAGCACAGAGACTTCGATCCATTCGGGTCGGGTCGCTACAGTCTAACCGTTATGACAACATACGTGTAATTCCCTTTGTCTATCGGTATGTTACTTGCCCGAGATTCGATCGTCGGTATCTTCATACCTAGTTCAATCTCATTACCGGCAAGTCTCTTTACTCGTTCTATAATACATCACCTCGCGACTAACTCCTTAGTCATTTGCTTGCAAACTTATGATGTGTATTACCGAGAGGGCCCAGAGATACCTCTTCGATACTCGGAGTGACAAATCCTAATCTCGATCTATGCCAACGCAACAAACACCTTTGGAGATACCTGTAGAGCATCTTTATGATCACCCAGTTATGTTGTGACGTTTCATAGCATACAAGGTATTCCTCCGGTATCCGGGAGTTGCATAATCTCATAGTCGAAGGAATATGTATTTAACATGAAGAAAGCAATAGCAACAAACTGAATGATCATTATGCTAAGCTGACGGATGGGTCTTGTCCATCACATCATTCTCCTAATGATGTGATCCCATTATCAAATGACAACTCATGTCCATGGTTAGGAAACCTTAACCATCTTTGATCAACGAGCTAGTATAGTAGAGGCTCACTAGGGACACGGTGTTTGTTTATGTATTCACACATGTATTTAAGTTTCCGATCAATACAATTCTAGCATGAATAATAAACCTTTATCATGATTTAGGAAATATAATAATAATCATTTTATTATTGCCTCTAGGGCATATTTCCATCAGTCTCCCACTTGCACTAGAGTCAATAATCTAGTTCACATCACCATGTGATTTAACACCCATAGTTCACATCGCCATGTGACCAACACCCAAAGAGTTTACTAGAGTCAATAATCTAGTTCACATTGCCATGTGATTAACACCCAAAGAGTACTAAGGTGTGATCATGTTTTGCTTGTGAGAGAGGTTTAGTCAACGGGTCTGTCACATTCAGATCCGTATTTATTTTGCAAATTTCTATGTCTACAATGCTCTGCATGGAGCTACTCTAGCTAATTGCTCCCACTTTCAATATGTATCCAGATCGAGACTTAGAGTCATCCGGGTTGGTGTCAAAGATTGCATCAATGTAACTCTTTACGACGAACTCTTTATCACCTCCATAACCGAGAAACATTTCCTTAGTCCTATTTAGGCACCTAAGGATAATTTTAAACGTTGCTAGTGATCTACTCCTAGATTACTATTGTAACCCCTTGCCAAACTCATGGTAAGGCACACAACAGGTCTGGTACACAACATGACATACTTTATAGAACCTATGACTAAGGCATAGGGAATGACTTTCATTCTCTCTCTATATTTTGTCGTGGTCGGGTTTTGAGTCTTAATCAACTTCACACACCTTGTAACACAGACAAGAATCCTTTCTTTGACCGATCCATTTTGAACTTCTTCAAAACTTTGTCAAGGTATGTGCTTTGTGAAAGTCCTATTAAGCGTCTTGATCTATCTCTATATATCTTGATGCCCAATATATAAGCAACTTCACCGAGGTCTTTCATTGAAAAACTCTTATTTAAGTATCCTTTTATGCTATCCAGAAATTCTACATCATTTCCAATCAACAATATGTCATCTACATATAATATTAGAAATGCAACAGAGCACCCACTCACTTTCTTGTAAATATAGGTTTCACCGAAAGTCTGTATAAAACCATATGCTTTGATCACCTCATTAAAGCGTATATTCCAACTCCGAGATGCTTGCACCAGTCCATAGATGGATCACTGGAGTTTGCACACTTTGTTAGCACCTTTAGGATCGAAAAAACCTTCTGGTTGCATCATATACAACTCTTCTTTAAAAATCTATTAAGGAATGCAGTTTTGACATCCATTTGCCAGATTTCATAATCATAAAATGCGGCAATTGCTAAGATGATTCGGACGGACTTAAGCATCGCTACAAGTGAGAAGGTCTCATCGTAGTCAACCCCTTGAACTTGTCGAAAACCTTTTGCGACAAGTCGAGCTTTGTAGACAGTAACATTACCATCAGCACCAGTCTTCTTCTTGAAGATCCATTTATTCTCTATGGCTTGCCGATTATCGGGCAAGTCCACCAAAGTCCATACTTTGTTCTCATACATGGATACTATCTCAAATTTAATGGCCTCAAGCCATCTGTCGGAATCTGGGCTCATCAGTGCTTCTTCATAGTTCGTAGGTTTTTCATGGTCTAGTTGTTGGGGAACGTAGTAATTCAAAAAAATTCCTATGATCACGCAAGATCTATCTAGGAGAAGCATAGCAACGAGACGGGAGAGTGTGTCCACGTACCCTCGAAGACCGAAAGCGGAAGCGTTTAGTAACGCGGTTGATGTAGTCGAACATCTTCCCGATCCAACCGATCCGAGTACCGAACGTACGGCACCTCCGTGTTCAGCACACGTACATCATGATGACGTCCCTCGAGCTCTTGATCCAGTAGAGGGTCGAGGGAGAGTTCCGTCAGCACGACGGCGTGGCGACCGTGTTGGTGATGTGATCCACACAGGGCTTCGTCTAAGCACGACAACAATATGACCGAGGTGGTAAACTGTGGAGGGGGGCACCGCACACGGCTGAGAAACAACTGTTGTGCGTTGGGGTGCCCCCTGCCCCCATATATAAAGGAGGAGAGGGAGGAGGCAGGCCCCCTAGGGGTGCGCCAAGTGTGGGGAGTCCTACTAGGACTCCCAAGTCCTAGTAGGATTCCCCTTTCCTTTTCCGGAGGGGGAAAGAGGGAAAGGGAGAGGGAGTAGGAAAGGGCAAGGGTGGGCGCCGCCCCCTCCCCTAGTCCAATTTGGACTCCATGGGGGGGGAGCCTCTTCCCTTGGCCTGCCTCCTCTTCTCCCTTAAGGCCCAATAAGGCCCAATTACTTCCCCGGGGGGTTCCGGTAACCCCTCGGTACTCCGGTAAAATACCCGAATCACTCTGAACCATTCCGATGTCCGAATACAACCTTCCAATATATGAATCTTTACCTCTCGACCATTTTGAGACTCCTCGTCATGTCCGTGATCTCATTCGGGACATCGAACAAACTTCGGTCACCAAAACACATAACTCATAATACAAATCATCATCGAACGTTAAGCGTGCAGACCCTACGGGTTCGAGAATATGTAGACATGACCGAGACACATCTCTGGTCAATAACCAATAGCGGAACCTGAATGCTCATATTGGCTCCTACATATTCTACAAAGATCTTTATCGGTCAAACCGCATAACAACATACGTCATTCCCTTTGTCACCGGTATGTTACTTGCCTGAGATTCAATCGTCGGTATCATCATACCTAGTTCAATCTCGTTACCGGCAAGTCTCTTTACTTGCCTGAGATTCAATCGTCGGTATCAGCATATTTATAATCATGAATCACCCAGTTACGTTGTGACGTTTGATAGCACACAAGGTGTTCCTCCGGTATTTGGAAGTTCCATAATCTCATAGTAAGAGGAATATGTATAAGCATGAAGAAAGCAATAGCAATAAAACTTAACGATCATTATGCTAAGCTAACGGGTGGGTATTCTCCATCACATCATTCTCCAAATGATGTGATCCCGGTCATTAAATGACAACACATGTCTATGGTTAGGAAACTTAACCATATTTGATTAACGAGCTAGTCAAGTAGAGGCATACTAGGGACACTTTGTTTTTGTCTATGTATTCACACATGTATCAAGTTTTCGGTTAATACAATTCTAGCATGAATAATAAACATTTATCATGATATAAGGAAATATAAATAACAACTTTATTATTGCCTCTAGGGCATATTTCCTTCAGTCTCCCACTTGCACTAGAGTCAATAATCTAGTTCACATCATCATGTGATTTAACACCAATAGTTCACATCTTTATGTGATTAGTTCACATCGCCATCTGACTAACAGCCAAAGGGTTTACTAGAGTCAACAATCCAGTTCACATCGCTATGTGATTAACACCCAAAGAGTACTAAGGTGTGATCATGTTTTGCTTGTGAGAGAAGTTTAGTCGACGGGTCTGCCATATTCAAAGCCGTATGTATTTTGCAAATTTTCTATGTCTACAATGGTCTGCATGGTGCTACTCTAGCTAATTGCTCCCACTTTCAATATGTATCCAGATTGAGACTCGGAGTCATCCTGATCGGTGTAAAAGCTTGTATCGACATAACTCTTTACGACGAACTCTTTATCACCTCCATAACCGAGAAATATTTCCTTAGTCCTCTAAGGATAACTTTGACCGCTGTCCTCCACTCCTGGATCACTATCGTACCCCCTTGCCAAACTCATGGCAAGATGCACAATAGGTCTAGTACACAACATAGCATACTTTTATAGAACCTATGGCTGAGGCATAGGGAATGACTTTCATTCTCTTTCTATTTTCTGTCGTGGTCGGGTTTTGAGTCTTACTCAACTTTACACCTTGCAAGACAGGCAAGAACTCCTTCTTTGACTGTTCCATTTTGAACTACTTCAAAATCTTGTCAAGGTATATACTCATTGAAAAAATCTTATCAAGCGTCTTGGTCTATCTCTATAGATCTTGATGCTCAATATGTAAGCAGCTTCACCGAGGTGTTTCTTTGAAAAACTCCTTTCAAACACTCCTTTATGCTTTCCAGAAAATTCTACACCATTTCTGATCAACAATATGTCATTCACATATACTTATAAAGGCTGTAGTGTTCCCACTCACTTTCTTGTAAATACAGGCTTCACCACAAGTCTGTATAAAACTATATGCTTTGATCAACTCATCAAAGCGTATATTCCAACTCCAGATGCTTGCACCAGTCCATAGATATATCGTTGGAGCTTGCACATTTTGTTAGCACCTTTAGGATTGACAAAAAACCTTCTGGTTGCATCATATACAACTCTTCTTTAATTAATCCATTAAGGAATTCAATTTTGACATCCATTTGCGAGATTTCATAAAATGCGGCAATTGCTAACATGATTCAGATAGACTTAAGCATCGCTACGGGTGAGATAATCTCATCGTAGTCAACCCCTTGAACTTGTCGAAAACATTTTGCGACAAGTCAAGCTTTGTAGATAGTAACACTACCATCAGCGTCCGTCTTCCTCTTGAAGATCCATTTATTCTCAATGGCTTGCCGATCATCGGGCAAGTCCACCAAAGTCCATACTTTGTTCTCATACATGGATCTTATCTCAGATTTCATGGCCTCAAGCCATTTATCGGAATCTGGGCTCATCATCGCTTCCTCATAGTTCGTAGGTTTGTCATAGTCTAGTAACATGACTTCCAGAATAGGATTACCATACCACTCTGGTGCAGAACGTGCTCTGGTTGACCTACGAGGTTTAGTGGTAACTTGATCTGAAGTTTCATGATCATCATCATTAACTTCCTCACTAATTGGTGTAGGCATCACTGAAACTGATTTCGATGAACTACTCTCCAACTAGAGATATAGTACAATTACCTCATCAAGTTCTACCTTCCTCCCACTCACTTCTTTCGAGAGAAACTCCTTCTCTAGAAAGGATCCATTCCTAGCAACAAAGATCTTGCCTTCGAATCTGTGATAGAAGGTATACCCAACAGTTTCTTTTGGGTATCCTATGAAGACGCACTTCTCCGATTTGGGTTCGAGCTTATCAGGCTGAAAACTTTTTCACATAAGCATCGCAAACCCCAAACTTTAAGAAATGACAGCTTTGGTTTCTTGCTAAACCACAGTCCATACGATGTCGTCTCAAGAGATTTAGAAGGTGCCCTATTAAACGTGAATGCAGCTGTCTCTAATGCATAACCCCAAAATGATAGTGGTAAATCGGTAAGAGACATCATAGATCGCACCATATCTAATAAAGTACGGTTATGACGTTGGACACACCATTACGCTGTGGTGTTCCAGGTTGCGTGAGTTGTGAAACTATTCCACATTGTTTTAAATGAAGGCCAAATTCACAACTCAAATATTCGCCTCCGCGATCAGATCGTAGAAACTTTATTTTCTTGTTACGATGATTCTCCACTTCACTCTGAAATTCTTTTGAACTTTTCAAATGTTTCAGACTCGTGTTTCATTAATTAGATATACCCATATCTTCTCAAATCACCTGTGAAGGTTAGAAAATAATGATACCGGCCGCGAGCCTCAACACTCATCGGACCGCATACATCGGCATGTATTATTTCCAATAAGTCAGTGGCTCACTCCATTGTTCTGGAGAATGGAGTCTTAGTCATCTTGCCCATGAGGCATGGTTCGCAAGCATCAAATGATTCATAATCAAGTGATTCCAACAATCCATCCGTATGGAGTTTCTTCATGCGCTTTACACCAATATGACCTAAACGGCAGTGCCACAAGTATGTTGCACTATCATTATCAACTTTGCATCTTTTGGCATCAATATTATAAATATGTGTATCACTACGATCGAGATTCAATAAACCATTTATATTAAGTGTATGACCACCATAGAAGGTTTTATTCATGTAAACAGAACAACAATTATTCTTTGACTTAAATGAATAACCGTATTGCGATAAACATGATCCAATCATATTCATGCTCAACGCAAACACCAAATAACATTTATTTTAGGTTCAACACTAATCCCGAAGGTGAAAGGAGTGTACGATGGTGATCTTATCAACCTTGGAATCATTTCCAACACACATCGTCACCTTTCCCTTAACTAGTTTCTGTTCATTTTGCAACTCCTGTTTCGAGTTACTAATCTTAGCAGCTGAACCGGTATCAAATACCTTGGGGTTACTATGAACACTAGTAAAGTACACATCAACAACATGTATATCAAATGTACCTTTGTTCACTTTGCCATCCTTCTTATCCTCCAAGTATTTAGGGTAGTTCCGCTTCCAGTGACCATTTCCTTTGCAGTAGAAGCACTCAGTTTCATGCTTGGGTCTAGCTTTGGGTTTCTTCACGGGAGTGACAACTTGCTTGTCATTCTTGAAGTTCCCTTTCTTTCCCTTGCATATCATAGTTCATCACGAAGTTCTAGTAACTTGGTGATAGTGGCTAGAGAACTTTGTCAATCACTATCTTATCTGGAAGATTAACTCCCACTTGATTCAAGCGATTGTTGTACCCAGACATTCTGAGCACATGCCCACTAGCTGAGCTATTCTCCTCCATCTTGTAGGTAAAGTACTTGTCAGAGGTCTTGTACCTCTTAACATGGGCATGAGTCTGAAATATCATTTCCAGCTCTTGGAACATCTCATATGCTCCATGTCGTTCAAAACATTTTTGAAGTCCCGGTTCTAAGCCATAAAGCATGGTGCACTAAACTATCAAGTAGTCATCATACTGAGCTTGTCAAACGTACATAACATCTGCATCTGCTCCTGAAATAGGTCTGTCACCTAGCCGTCCATCAAGGACATAATTCTTCTATGCAGCAATGAGGATAATCCTCAGATCACGGACCCAGTCCGCATCATTGCTACTATCATCTTTCAACTTAGTTTTCTTTAGGAACATACCAAAAAAACAGGGGAGCTATACGCGAGCTATTGATCTACTCCCTCCGTTCCAAAATAGATGACCCAACTTTATACTAAAGTTAGTATAAAGTTGGGTCATCTATTTTGGAACGGAGGGAGTACAACACAGATATGCAAATACTATCAAGACTAAGTTCATGATGAATTAAAGTTCAATTAATCATATTACTTAAGAACTCCCACTTAGATAGACATCCCTCTAATCATCTAAATGATCATGTGATCCATATTAACCAAACCATGTCCGATCATCACGTGAGATGGAGTAGTTTTGAATGGTGAACATCACTATGTTGATCATATCTAGTATATGATTCACGTTCGACCTTTTGGTCTCAGTGTTCTGAGGCCATATCTGCATATGCTAGGCTCGTCAAGTTTAACCCAAGTATTCTACATGTGCAAAACTGGCTTGCACCCATTGTATGTGAACGTAGAGCTTATCACACCCGATCATCACGTGGTGTCTTGGCATGACGAACTATAGCAACGGTGCATACTCAAGGAGAACACTTATACCTTGAAATTTAGTGAGGGATCATCTTATAATGCTACCGCCGTACTAAGCAAAATAAGATGCATAAAGGATAAACATCACATGCAATCAAAATATGTGACATGATATGGCCATCATCATCTTGTGCCTTTGATCTCCATCTCCAAAGCACCGTCATGATCTCCATCGTCACCGGCTTGACACCTTGATCTCCATCGTAGCATCGTTGTCGTCTCGCCAACTGTTGCTTCCATGACTATCGCTACCGCTTAGTGATAAAGTAAAGCAATTACATGGCGATTGCATTTCATACAATAAAGCGACAACCATAAGGCTCCTGCGAGTTGCCGATAACTTCTACAAAACATGATCATCTCATACAACAATTTATATCTCATCACGTCTTGACCATATCACATCATAACATGCCCTGCAAAAACAAGTTAGACGTCCTCTACTTTGTTGTTGCAAGTTTTACGTGGCTGCTACGGGCTTCTAGCAAGAACCGTTCTTACCTACGCATGAAAACCACAACGATTTTTTGTCAAGTGTGTTGTTTTAACCTTCAACAAGGACCGGCCGTAGTCAAAATCGAACTAAAGTTGGAGAAAAAGACACCCGCTAGCCACCTGTGTGCGAAGCACATCGGTAGAACCAGTCTCATGAACGCGGTCATGTAATGTCGGTCCGGGCCGCTTCATCCAACAATACCGCCGAATCAAAGTAAGACGTTGGTGGTAAGCAGTATGACTATTATCGCCCACAACTCTTTGTGTTCTACCCATCTATGCATAGACCTGACTCGGATGCCACTGTTGGGGAATGTAGTAATTCAAAAAAAAATTGTATGATCACGCAAGATCTATCTAGGAGAAGCATAGCAACGAGACGGGAGAGTGTGTCCATGTACCCTCGTAGACCGAAAGCGGAAGCGTTTAGTAACACGCTTGATGTAGTCGAACGTATTCACGATCCAACCGATCCAAGTACCGAACGTACAACACCTCCGTGTTCAGCACACGTTCAGCATGATGACATCCCTCGAGCTCTTGATCCAATAGAGGGTCGAGGGAGAGTTCCGTCAGCACGACGGCGTGGTGACTGTGTTGGTGATGTGATCCGCGTAGGGCTTCGCCTAAGCTCTACGACAATATGACCGAGGTGGTAAACTGTGGAGGGGGGCACCGCACACGGCTAAGAAACAACTGTTGTGCTTTGGGGTGCCCCCTGCCCCCGTATATAAAGGAGGAGAGGGAGGAGGCCGACCCCCTAGGGGCGCGCTAAGTGTGGGGAGTCCTACTAGGACTCCCAAGTCCTAGTAGGATTCCCCTTCCCTTTTCCGGAGGGGGAAAGAGGGGAAGGGAGAGGGAGTAGGAAAGGGCAAGGGGGACGCCGCCCCCTCCCCTAGTCCAATTCGTACTCCATGGGGCGGGGGCGCCTCCTCCCTTGGCCTGCCTCCCCTTCTCTGTTAAGGCCCAATAAGTCCCAATTACTTCCCCGGGGGGTTCCGGTGACCCCTCGGTACTCCGGTAAAATACCCGAATCACTCGGAACCATTCCGATGTCCGAATACAACCTTCCAATATATGAATCTTTGCCTCTCGACCATTTCAAGACTCCTCATTATGTCCGTGATCTCATTCGGGACATCGAACAAACTTCGGTCACCAAAACACATAACTCATAATACAAATCGTCATCGAACGTTAAGTGTGCGGACCCTACGGGTTTGAGAACTATGTAGACATGACCGAGA
Source organism: Triticum aestivum (assembly GCF_018294505.1). Taxonomy (NCBI): domain Eukaryota; kingdom Viridiplantae; phylum Streptophyta; class Magnoliopsida; order Poales; family Poaceae; genus Triticum; species Triticum aestivum. The sequence goes on along the minus strand of NC_057811.1, from coordinate 404,920,893 downwards.
CACATCTCCGGTCAATAACCAATAGAGGAACCTAGATGCTTGATAACCCACAAGTATAGGGGATCGCAACAGTTTTCGAGGTAGAGTATTCAACCCAAATTTATTGATTCGACACAAGGGGAGCCAAAGAATATTTTGAAGTATTAGCAGTTGAGTTGTCAATTCAACCACACCTGGATAACTTAGTATCGGCAGCAAAGTATTTAGTAGCAAAGTAATATGGAAGTAACGGTAACGGTGGCAAAAGTAACGGTGATAGTTTTGTAGTGATTGTAACAGTAATAACGGAAAAGTAAATAAGCGAAGAACAATATGTGAAAAGCTCGTAGGCATTGGATCGGTGATGGAGAATTATGCCGGATGCGATTATTCATGCAACAGTTATAACATAGGGTGACATAGAACTAGCTCCAATTCATCAATGTAATGTAGGCATGTACTCCGAATATAGTCATATGTGCTTATGGAAAAGAACTTGCATGACGTCTTTTGTCCTACCCTCCCGTGGCAGCGGGGTCCTAATGGAAACTAAGGGATATTAAGGCCTCCTTTTAATAGAGTATCGGACCAAAGCATTAACACATAGTGAATACATGAACTCCTCAAACTACGATCATCACCGGGAGTGGTCTCGATTATTGTCACTTCGGGGTTGCCGGATCATAACACATAGTAGGTGACTATAGACTTGCAAGATAGGATCAAGAACTCACATATATTCATGAAAACATAATAGGTTCAGATCTGAAATCATGGCACTCGGGCCCTAGTGACAAGCATTAAGCATAGCAAAGTCATAGCAACATCAATCTCAGAACATAGTGGATACTAGGGATCAAACCCTAACAAAACTAACTCGATTACATGATAAATCTCATCCAACCCATCACCGTCCAGCAAGCCTACGATGGAATTACTCACGCACGGCGGTGAGCATCATGAAATTGGTGATGGAGGATGGTTGATGATGACGATGGCGATGGATTCCCCTCTTTGGAGCCTCGAACGGACTCCAGATCAGCCCTCCCGAGAGAGATTAGCGCTTGGCGGCGGCTCCGTATCGTAAAACGTGATGAATCCTTCTCTCTGATTTTTTTCTCCCCGAACATGAATATATAGAGTTGGAGTTGAGGTCGGTGGAGCTCTAGGGGGGCCACGAGGCAGGGGGCCGCGCCCAGGGGGGTAGGCGCGCCCCCACCCTCATGGACAGGGTGTGGGCCCCCTGGCCTTGATTCTTTCGCCAGTATTTTTTATTAGTTCCAAAATAATTCTCCGTTGATTTTCAGGTCATTCCGAGAACTTCTATTTCTGCACAAAAATAACACTATGGCAATTCTGCTGAAAACGGCGTCAGTCCGGGTTAGTTCCGTTCAAATCATGCAAGTTAGAGTCCAAAACAAGGGCAAAAGTGTTCGGAAAAGTAGATACGTTGGAGACGTATCAACTTCCCCAAGCTTAAACCTTTGCTTGTCCTCAAGCAATTTAGTTGATAAACTGAAAGTGATAAAGAAAAAAAATTACAAACCCTGTTTGCTCTTGTTGTTGTAAATCTGTAAAGCCAGCATTCAAGTTTTCAGCAAAGATTATGAACTAACCATATTCACAATAACACTTAGGTCTCATGTTTACTCATGTCAATGACATAATCAACTAGCGAGCAATAATAATAAATCTCGGATGACAACTTTCTCAAAACAATCATGATATGATATAACAAGATTGTATCTCGCTAGCCCTTTCTGAGACCGCAAAACATAAATGCAGAGCACCTTTAAAGATCAAGGACTGACTAAACATTGTAATTCATGGTAAAAGAGATCCAGTCATAGTCATACCCAATATAAATTAATAGTAATGGATGCAAATGACAACGGTGCTCTCCAGCTGGTGCTTTTTAATAAGAGGGTGATGACTCAACATAAAAGTAAATAGATAGGCCCTTCGCAGAGGGAAGCAGGGATTTGTAGAGGTGCCAGAGCTCGATTTTTGAAATAGAGATAAATAATATTTTGAGCGGCATACTTTCATTGTCAACATAACAACCGAGAGATATCGATATCTTCCATGCTACTCACATTATAGGCGGTTCCCAAACAGAATAGTAAAGTTTATACTCCCCCTCCACCAACAAGCATCAATCCATGGCTTGCTCGAAACAACGAGTGCCTCCAACTAAAAAGAGTCCCGGGGGAGTTTTGTTTGCAATTATTTAGATTTGATTTGCATAAAGCATGGGACTGGGCATCCCGGTGACCAGCCATTTTCTCATGAGTGAGGAGCGGAGTCCGCTCCTCTTGAGAATAACCCGCTTAGCATGGAAGATACACACAACCCTAGTTGATACATGAGCTATTCGAGCATACAAAACAGAATTTCATTTGAAGGTTTAGAGTTTGGCACATACAAATTTACTTGGAATGGCAGGTAGATACCGCATATATAGGAAGGTATAGTGGACTCATATGGAATAACTTTGGGGTTTATGGAAGTGGATGCACAAGCAGTATTCCCTCTTAGTACAAGTGAAGGCTAGAAAAAGACTGGGAAGCGATCAACTAGAGAGCGACAACAATCATGAACATGCATTAAAATTAATGAACATTGAGTGCAAGCATGAGTAGGATATAATCCACCATGAACATAAATATCGTGAAGGCTATGTTGATTTTGTTTCAACTACATGCGTGAACATGTGCCAAGTCAAGTCACTCGAATCATTCAAAGGAGGATACCACCCTATCATACCACATCACAACCATTTTAATAGAATGTTGGCACACAAGGTAAACCATTATAAACTCCTAGCTAATTAAGCATGGCATAAGCAACTATAATCTCTAATTGTCATTGCAAACACGTTTATTCATAATAGGCTGGATCAGGAACGATGAACTAATCATATTTACAAAAACAAGAGAGGTCAAGTTCATACCAGCTTTTCTCATCTCAATCAGTTCATCATATATCGTCATAATTGCCTTTCACTTGCACGACCGAACGATGTGAATAATAATAATAGTGCACGTGCATTGGACTAAGCTGGAATCTGCAGGCATCTGACATATAGGAGAAGACAAGATAATATGGGCTCTTGGTTAAATCAACAATAATGCATATAAGAGCCACTCCAACATTTCATTATGGTCTTCTCCTCTCGACCCCCAAAGAAAAGAAAAGAAATAAAACTATTTACACGGGAAAGCTCCCAACAAGCAAAAGAAGAACAAGAAATCTTTTTGGGTTTTCTTTTAATTATTACTACTATAGCATGGAAAGTAAACTAGCTAAAAGCTACAACTAATTTTTTTGTTTTTCTTAAGGTTTATCAACCACACAAGAAGAAAGCGAGAAAAAGAAAATAAACTAGCATGGATAGTACAATGAAAAAGTATGAGCACCGACAACTAGCATGAGTGTGTGAACATAAATGTAATGTCGGTGAGAAATACGTACTCCCCCAAGCTTAGGCTTTTGGCCTAAGTTGGTTTATGCCCATGGATCAAAGTTGTAGTTGGGGTCGTACTCAGAAAGGGCCTCGGGTTGCCACTGGTTGGCAATCTCCTCTGGATACCACTGGTAAACAGACTGTCGTGAAGGATCAAATTGTGGTTCCGGTTCTGGCTTTGTAGCTGGTGTGGGGTTTTGGTAAGCGTGAATGGCCTCCAGCGGAACAAGGTACTTGCCTGCAGATAAGTCAAACAAGGAAGGAGCAGGCAAAGTAATAGTCTCAGGGTGACTTTTTATCAAATATCAGTCTATAGTTAAGCTACTTTTTCTTGTTCTTAACAATGAAATCATGTGCAACCATACTCTTGTAGTTTAGAAAAATAGGAGGCAACAACTTTTCTTCTTTCTCATAATGCCTAATAGGTATGTTAAAGTATGCAGCGAGGCGTGATGCAAAGATGGCTCCCAAGATGGGGCCCTTAGTGCGGTTAAGATTTAACCGCTTTGCAACAATAGCGCCCATACTAAATGTGTCATCACGAAACAAGGCATGGCACAAAATAACAATATCAGGGGCAGTTAGGTTGCCACGGTTTCCGCGACCAATTAAGCATCTACTAGCAAATACCGCAGAGTAACGCAGAACCGGAAAATGTATGCTAGTAATTCTTGCATCGGAAACTTTTCTAGTTTCCCCTACAGCAATCATATTAATAAACCCTTCCACATCACTACGATGTGGTTCTTCTATGCTGCCAGTAAGGGGTATCTTACAGACCCGGCAGAAATCAGAAAGGGACATCTCCTTATGCTCATCATATAAATAAAATTCCACTTAAGGTGGTGATCTCTTAGCATGGAAATGAAAATTTTGCACGAAAATATTAGTGAGTAAGAGATACTGTTCGCGCTGGTCGTGGAGGAAGTCGGTGAGTCCCTCATTCTCAACCAAAGAATAGAAATCATCATGAATCCCGGCTGCTGTTAAGAACTCGTCACAAGGCCATTCACACGGCCGAACCTCCGCGGTGCGAGGGAGATTACATTTGGGCCTCTTATCCTCTTCACTTTGCTTATCCCTCGAGCTTCGGCTCGAAGAGCCCCTCAAAAATCTCTTCATCTATTCCTGAAAATTTCTGAAATTTTTAGTAACTTCAAAATAAAAGTGAACCAAACTCAACAAAATTGATAGCAACTACTCCCACAAGTGCCTAGAGACTATATCATGCATTAGAACTACTTGGGACCATATAAATTTGACATGCAAGCTCAAGAACAGGGTCACCTAGGCAGCAAAAATTTGCAATGAATAAAGCACTAGAACAAAAACTAATTGGACCATTGGAGGAGTCACATACCGAAGAACAATCCCCCAAAGCAATTTTGTGAGTGGAGCTTTGAGCTAGGAGATCGAAAATCGCAGCAAAATGAGCAAGAACTCGTGCTTGAGCTGGTTGGTGATTTTTTTGGGAGGAAGAAGGAGTGTGTGGTGGCTGGGATAAGTGGAGGGGAGCCACCATGGGCCCACGAGGCAGGGGGCGTGCCCTGGACCCTCGTGGCCAGGTGCTTGCTCCCCCTGATGTGTTCTCAGTGCCAGATATTCTCAAATATTCTAGAAAAAATCATATTTCATTTTCGGGGCATTTAGAGAACTTTTATTTTTGGGGTATTTTTTTATTGCACGGATAACTCAAAAAACAGACAGAAAATACTATTTTTGCTTTATTTAATCCAAATAACAGAAAGTAAAAGGAGGGTACAGAAGGTTGTGCTTTCTAACTTCATCCATCTCATGCTCATCAAAAGGAATCCACTAACAAGGTTAATCAAGTCTTGTTAACAAACTCATTCCAAATCGCATGAAACCGGAGAATTTTCGAATAGCACTAGGTTACCTCAACGGGGATATGCACGTCCCCAATAATAAGAATATCATATCTCTTTTTGACAGTTGGAAGAGGAAATTCAAAACCTCCAAAAATAATCGATGGAATTTTTCCAATAGAATTTATACTGTGGACTTGAGGTTGTTTCCTCGGAAAGTGTACCGTATGCTCATTACCATTAACATGAAAAGTGACATTGCCCTTGTTGCAATCAATAACAGCCCCTGCAGTATTCAAAAAGGGTCTTCCAAGAATAATAGACATACTATCGTCCTCGGGAATATCAAGAATAACAAAGTCCGTTAAAATAGTAATGTTTGCAACTACAACATGCACATCCTCACAAATACCGACAGGTATAGCAGTTGATTTATCGGCCATTTGCAAAGATATTTCAGTATGTGTCAACTTATTCAAATCAAGTCTACGATATAAAGAGAGAGGCATAACACTAACACCGGCTCCAAGATCACATAAAGCAGTTCTAACATAGTTTCTTTTAATGGAGCATGGTATAGTTGGTACTCCTGGATCTCCAAGTTTCTTAGGTATTCCACCCTTAAAAGTATAATTAGCAAGCATGGTGGAAATTTCAGCTTTCGGTATATTTCTCTTATTAGTAACAATTTCTTTCATATACTTAGCATAAGGATTCATTTTAAGCATATCAGTCAAACGCATACGCAAGAAGATAGGTTTAATCATTTCAGCAAAGTGCTCAAAATCCTCATCATCCTTTTTCTTGGATGGTTTGGGAGGAAAAGGCATGGGTTTCTGAACCCATTCTTTACCGTACTTCCTAGCAACAAAGTCTCTCTCATCAAAACGTTGATTCTTTGATTGTGGGTTATCAAGATCAACTGCAGGTTCAATCTCTACATCATTATTATTGCTAGGTTGAGCATCAACACGAACATCATCATTAACATTATCACTAGGTTCATGTTCATTACCAGATTGTGTTTCAGCATCAGAAATAGAAATATCATTGGGATTCTCAGGTGTGTCTATAACAGGTTCACTAGAAGCATGCAAAGTCCTATCATTTTTCTTTTTCTTCTTTTTAGAAGAACTAGGTACATCAACATTAGTTCTCTGAGAATCCTGCTCAATTCTCTTAGGGTGGCCCTCAGGATACAAAGGTTCCTGAGTCACTTTACCTCCTCTAGTTGCAACTCTAACAGCAAAGTCATTATTCTTATTATTTAATTCATTAAGCAAATCATTCTGAGCTTTAAGTACTTGTTCAACTTGAGTGGTAACCATAGAAGCATGTTTACTAATGAGTTTAAGTTCACCTTTAACTCTAGACATATAATCACTCAAGTTTTCAATCATATAAGCATTGTGTTTTAATTCCCTACCAAAATAAGCATTGAAGTTTTCTTGCTTAACCATAAAATTATCAAACTCATCTAAGCATTGGCTAGCCAACTTAGTAGGTGGGATTTCAGCTTTATCATATCTATAGAGAGAATTTACCTTTACTACCTGTGTCGGGTTATCAAGACCATGTGTTTCAACAGGAGGTAAATTAAGACCATGTATTTCTTCAACAGGAGGTAAATTCTTAACATCTTCAGCTTTAATGCATTTTTCCTTCATAGATTTCTTTGCTTCTTGCATATATTCAGGACTGAGAAATAGAATACCCCTTTTCTTCGGAGTTGGCTTAGGAGTTGGTTCAGGAAGTGTCCAATTATTTTCATTAGTCAACATATTATCCAATAGAATTTCAGCTTGATCAACTGTTCTTTCCCTGAAAACACAACCGGCACAACTATCCAGGTGGTCTCTGGAAGCATCGGTTAGTCCATTATAAAAGATATCAAGTATTTCATTTTTCTTGAGAGGATGATCAGGCAAAGCATTAAGTAATTGGAGAAGCCTCCCCCAAGCTTGTGGGAGACTCTCTTCTTCAATTTGCACAAAATTATATATTTCCCTTAAGGCAGCTTGTTTCTTATGAGCAGGGAAATATTTAGCAGAGAAGTAATAAATCATATCCTGGGGACTATGCACACTACCATGATCAAGAGAATTAAACCATATCTTAGCATCACCCTTTAATGAGAACGGAAATAATTTAAGGATATAATAGTAGCGAGTTTTCTCATCATTAGTGAACAGGGTGCCTATATCATTTAATTTAGTAATATGTGCCACAAGGATCATATTCAACCAAAGTAATTATATCAGGATCAACAGAGAATTCATAATCCTTATCAGTAACAAAGATAGGTGAAGTAGCATAAGCAGGATCATATTTCATTCTAGCATTCAGAGATTTTTCTTTCAGCTTAGCTAATAATTTCTTAAGATCACTTCTATCATTGCAAGCAAGAAAGTCTCTAGCAGTTTCTTCATCCATAACATAACCCTCAGGCACAACAGGCAATTCATATCTAGGGGAGAATCTTCATCATCACTTTCATCAATATTATCAGTTCAATAATTTCATTCTCTCTAGCCCTAGCAAGTTGTTCATCAAGAAATTCACCAAGTGGCATAGTAGTATCAAGCATAGAAGTAGTTTCATCATAAGTATCATGCATAGCAGAAGTAGCATCATCAATAACATGCGACATATCAGAATTAATAGCAGAAGCAGGTTTAGGTGTCGCAAGCTTACTCAAAACAGAAGGTGAATCAAGTGCAGAGCTAGATGACAGTTCCTTACCTCCCCTCGTAGTTGAGGGATAAATTTTGGTTTTTTCGTCTTTCAAGTTCCTCATAGTGATCAGCAGATATAAATCCCAAGTGACTCAAAGAATAGAGCTATGCTCCCCGACAACGGCGCCAGAAAATAGTCTTGATAACCCACAAGTATAGTGGATTGCAACCGTTTTCTAGGGTAGAGTATTCAACCCAAATTTATTGATTCGACACAAGGGGAGCCAAAGAATATTCTGAAGTATTAGCAGTTGAGTTGTCAATTCAACCACACCTGGATAACTTAGTATCTGTAGCAAAGTATTTAGTAGCAAAGTAATATGGAAGTAACAGTAACGGTGGCAAAAGTAATAGTGATAGTTTTGTAGTGATTGTAACAGTAGTAACGGAAAAGTAAATAAGCGAAGAACAATATGTGAAAATCTCGTAGGCATTGCATCGGTGATGGAGAATTATGCCGGATGCGATTATTCATGCAACAGTTATAACATAGGGTGACATAGAACTAGCTCCAATTCATCAATGTAATGTAGGCATGTATTCCGAATATAGTCATATGTGCTTATGGAAAAGAACTTGCATGACGTCTTTTGTCCTACCCTCCCGTGGCAGCGGGGTCCTAATGGAAACTAAGAGATATTAAGGCCTCCTTTTAATAGAGTATCGGACCAAAGCATTAACACATAGTGAATACATGAACTCCTCAAACTACGGTCATCACCGGGAGTTGACGGAGTAATTGACCACGGGTACCCCGGAGACAGCAAGACAACATTTCCAGACATCGGGGCTAGCAATGCCCCTCAGTCCGAACTGCCCGGCCGCTCCTGCCGGCTCCCCGTCTGACTGCTCCACCCGGCCGGCTGCCGGTTGCCGGCTGCCGATTGCCCGAAGTCGGCCGCTGCACCGACAAGACCCCGACAAGACCCTGACGGGACAGCCACACCGTGGCATCATCTACAGTGTACCTGTCCCCTTGGCACTATTTTATAAAGTGCCCAGGGGACAAGCATGACACCCATCATGCCTTGCCCATACTACTACATGGCTTGGTTTGTAAGCTACCCAAGGTAGCTTACAACCAACGCCACCATCACTCATGCTAAGCTAGCCATGCCTATTTATATGGGCATCCATCCATCCACCAAGGGAGAGAGAACACTCACAGCCACGCCACATGCACTTGGCCGGCCACAAGGCCACTCACGCATGCATGCTCAGGCACATGCAGCCACTAGCTCATACGCATATATACCAAGTCAGATGCCTATGGCACTGACTTCAGATACAGCTCCAGGAGCACTTTGTACTGTCCGAAGTACACCTCAGATATATACTCAGACATGCAGGAGTAGGGGTCTTATCTCTCCGGAGAGCCCCGAACCTGGGTAAACTAGCGCGTGCTACTCGCATACCCGCTCCCGGTCCTATCAGCAGCAGTCTTACCCTCACACTAAGTCCTTGTGGCATCTGTCGCCTCGCACCTCCCCCGTGAGAATACCACGATAGTTGGCGCCCACCGTGGGGCGGTACTACTACTATGCTACCACGCTGCTGCTGGTTTCGCAGGCCGGGCGGGACCATCTTCGTCTTTACCGCCGCGGTGTCGCGCCATCCCTCCGATAGCGGTCGGAGGCTCGACATCAACACGCCCTCGAAATGGCCGTGAGGGGCGGCGCGTCCTCGCCGTCGGCCTCGTCTACGTCATCACCACCGCGGCGTCGCGCCGTCCCTCCGATAGCGGTGGGGGCTCGACATCGACACGCCCTCGGAATGGCCGCGAGGGGCGGCGCGTCCTCGCCGTCGGCCTCGCCCTCTTCACCACCACTGCAACACCGGCCGGCCGTCCGCGCGCGCGCCTCCCGCAGGGCCTTGTTTCGGTCGGCCGTGTCCATCCATGCGCTGCTCGCGTCTGCTTCCCTCCGCGTTGCGCCTTGCTCCGGCCGAAACACGCGCTCGTTCCTCCACATACCATCTATGCAAGCTAGCTAGATGCAAGTCAAACCATAGTCAGACACATATCCGAGATACATGACGAGCATTGCTTGAGCACAAGCTGTATACATGTCCGAGATACTACTCGGATGTGCCCCAAACACAAGCCAGATATTGGCCATGCATCGCCCGTATCCTGGCCAGGCAATGGCCATGCACCGCCCAGCGCTCCTCCGTGTGCGGCCGCCGTTGCGCCCCCTGTGCTGGCACTGCTCTTGGCCGTTGGGCTCACGCCGGCGCCTGACCTCGTCCCTATGGCCGCCGTCCTGTCCCAGCGCGCACACCCCGCGCTCAGACTATCCTTCGCTCCAACCACCATGCTACTGCCTTGCTCAGTCTGCTCTGCTTGCTCGCGCCCGCTGGTCGAGTGGGTCGTGTGCCTCGCCCGATCTCCGGCGAGCTCCTGCGGCTCTCCTCCGCGAAGCCGGCTCCCCTTTGCTGGCCTCCGAGCCGCCCGCGCCGTCTCGTCCGGGCCATCTGCGTCCAAGCGCCCTCCTCCCGAGCCGCCGCGCGGCGGGTCGCCGAGTCCCCTCTACGTCCGCGCGCGTTGGCGCCGCCCCCCGCGCCGACTGCGACCTCGCCTCCCCCGGCCGGCGCCTGCATCCCGGCCGCGCATCGTCGCCGGCGCCGCCTGGCCCCACCTGCGTCGCACCCGGCCGCCTCGAGCCCGGTCGCGCCCGTCCACCGCGTGTGCCCGCGCAAGCGCCGACCCGGCGTCTGCTCCGAGCCGCCTCCGCCAACAGGCCTGCGCCGGGTAGGCTCCGCTTGTGCCTCGGCCGTCTCCGCTCAGATCGCGTCGCGCCTCCTGCACCCCCGTCCGCACCCAGGCCGGCTCCGTGCACGCTGGCCGCCTGCCGGCTCCTGCCACCCGGCCGGCCCTCCGCCTGCCGGCTCCAGCGCGCCCGGCCGCTTGCTGGCTCCCGCCACCTGGCCGGCCCTCAGCCTGCCGGCTCCAGCGCGCCCGGCCGCCTGCCGGCTCCCGCCACTCGGCCGGCCCTCCGCCTGCCGGCTCCAGCGCAACCGGCCGTCTGCCGGCTTCGTGCGTCCCCGCCGGCTCCCCCACCCGACCGCTGTTGTAGGCTACCAGTGAAAAAGGGCGAGGCGTGGTCTGGTTGGAGAAAGAGAAAAGAAAGAGAAGGGCCGACTGCCCACAACCTAAAAAAAGGGTCCAATTGCCTGCGTGGAGTCGGACTGAAAAAGAGAGAAAAAAAGGGACGTGCGTCCAGTTGCCCGTAGTCGGCAGGAGAAAAAGAAAAAATTTCGACCGGCTGCCAGAAGCCGGCCGAAGAGAAGAGAATAAAAAGGGCGCTGCCAGGCGCCTCACCGCCTGGCCGGCTGCGCCAAGCCGGCTCGGCCGCGTCCTGCCTCGATGCCTGGCCGGTCGAGCCTGACCGGCCGAGACCCCCCTTCGAGCACCCGGAGGCTCGAAGGCTACACCTAGCGGGTGCGCCGGCGCACTCCGCGAGCGCCGCGCCGCGTCGGCTGTCTTCGTCAACTTCCGCCTTGACTGTGCCAAAAACAATGTGAGCTCCTCACCCGCTTATTTTTGCACCACGCAAACACGGATAACCTCAAGCGACGCTCGGGGACCACCTCCATTTTTATTACAGTTGCACCACTGTTCGCCCCGGCGCCAGCCAGAGTTGGCCCGGAGGCTGGCCGCTTGGCCTGAGACGTTAGTTCCCGCAGACGGCTTAGTAGCGTGCGCGGTACCAAAGGCCCACTCTTAGTCACAGACCGTAGAGCGGCTGTCAGGCTAGCAAGAGTGAACGCTGGAGGCCACCCACGCGAAAAACGTCCGGGAAGAAAAAACGGTTCGAGCGACCCGGTCGTTTCTTTTACGAGTATCTGCTTGGTCAAATCTGCTCCCAGAGTCTGAGTACTGTACACTCCACTCCGCGGCCCACTCTCAGCCACAGACCATAGAGCGGCTGTCTAGCAAGCGAGAGCGCAAGCCAAAGAGTGGAAGGCACATGAAAAAGATTGAAGGGGGCTCGGACGAAACCGAGTCGGCACCCTCCGCATAAAACTTGCAATGCTTAATGCAAACATTTGATATATCTGTGCGGACTAACTTTGTCTTTTGCATGATCATTTTCGTGGGGAACCCCCCCTCCTTGCTCGGAGGCTCGGAGGCTACACCCAGTGGGTGAGCTGGCGCGCCCCCATTGGAAGCAAGCCGCGCCGGCTGCAGCCCGAAGCCGGCTGTCAGCAACATCAATCAATGGACCCCCGCGTCCGCGCTTGACGGCACCAGCCGGCGGACTTCATGTCTGCGCCCGGCACCCTCGACGCCATCGTCTACACCAACAAACGCGAAAAGCCTCCGCCCAACTTTTCCAAGTTGTGCGGAGGCTCGGAGCCTACACCCAGCGGGTGCGCTGGCGCGCCCCCGCCCGAAGCAAGCTACGCCGGCCGCGGCCTGCAGCCGGCCGGCATCGACATTTTCTACATCAACACCCGCCAAAAAAACCTCCGCCCAACTTTGCCAAGTTGCCCGGAGGCTCGGAGGCTACTGACGGAGTAATTGACCACGGGTACCCTGAAGACACCAAGACAACATTTCCAGACATCGGGGCTAGCAAAGCCCCTCAGTCCGAACTGCCCGGCCGCTCCTGCCGGCTCCCCGTCCGACTGCTCCACCCGGCCAGCTGCCGGTTGTCGGCTGCCGATTGCCCGAAGTCGGCCGCTGCACCGACAAGACCCCGACAAGACCCTAACGGGACAACCACACCGCGGCATCATCTATAGTGTACGTGTCCCCTTGGCACTATTTTATAAAGTGCCCAGGGGACAAGCATGACACCCATCATGCCTTGCCCATACTACTACATGGCTTGGTTTGTAAGCTACCCAAGATAGGTTACAACCAACGCCACCACCACCCATGCTAAGCTAGACATGCCTATTTATATGGGCATCCATCCATCCACCAAGGGAGAGAGAACACCCACAGCCACGCCACATGCACTTGGCCGGCCACAAGGCCACTCACGCATGCATGCTCAGGCACATGCAGCCACTAGCTCATACGCACATATACCAAGTCAGATGCCTATGGCACTGACTTTAGATACAACTCCAGGAGCATTTTGTACTGTCCGAAGTACACCTCAGATATATACTCAGACATGCAGGAGTAGGGGTCTTATCTCTCCGGAGAGCCCCGAACCTGGGTAAACTAGCGCGTGCTACTCGCATACCCGCTCCCGGTCCTGTCAGCAGCAGTCTTACCCTCACACTAAGCCCTTGTGGCATCTGTCGCCTCGCACCTCCCCCGTGAGAATACCACGACAGGAGTGTTCTCGATTATTGTCACTTCGGGGTTGCCGGATCATAACACATAGTAGGTGACTATAGACTTGCAAGATAGGATCAAGAACTCACATATATTCATGAAAACATAATAGGTTCAGATCTGAAATCATGGCACTCGGGCCCTAGTGACAAGAATTAAGCATAGCAAAGTCATAGCAACATCAATCTTAGAACATAGTGGATACTAGGGATCAAACCCTAACAAAACTAACTCGATTACATGATAAATCTCATCCAACCCATCACCGTCCAGCAAGCCTACGATGGAATTACTCACGCATGGCGGTGAGCATCATGAAATTGGTGATGGAGGATGGTTGATGATGACGATGGCGACGGATTCCCCTCTCCGGAGCCTCGAACGGACTCCAGATCAGCCCTCCCGAGAGAGATTAGGGCTTGGCGGCGGCTCCGTATCGTAAAATGCGATGAATCCTTCTCTCTGATTTTTTTCTCCCCGAACGTGAATATATAGAGTTGGAGTTGAGGTCGGTGGAGCTCCAGGGGGCCCACGAGGCAGGGGGCGCGCCCGGGGGTAGGCGCGCCCCCACCCTCGTGGACAGGGTGTGGCCCCCCTGGCCTTGATTCTTTCGCCAGTATTTTATATTAATTCCAAAATAATTCTCCGTTGATTTTCATGTCATTCCGAGAACTTTTATTTCTGCACAAAAATAACACCATGGCAATTCTGTTGAAAACAACGTCAGTCTGGGTTAGTTCCATTCAAATCATGCAAGTTAGAGTCCAAAACAAGGGCAAAAGTGTTTGGAAAAGTAGATACGTTGGAGACGTATCAATGCGGTGTGGGCCAAACCACAGTTCATACGGTGTCGTCTCAACGGATTTAGACGGTGCCCTATTTAACGTGAATGCGACTGTCTCTAATGCATAACCCCAAAACGATAGTGGTAAATCGGTAAGAGACATCATAGATCGCGCCATATCTAATAAAGTGCAATTACGACGTTCGGACACACCATTACGCTGTGGTGTTCCAGGTGGCGTGAGTTGTGAAACAATTCCACATTGTTTTAAATGAAGGTCAAACTCGTAACTCAAATATTCGCCTCCGCGATCAGATCGTAGAAACTTTATTTTCTTGTAACGATGATTCTCCACTTCACTCTGAAATTCTTTGAACTTCTCAAATGTTTCAGACTTGTGTTTCATTAAGTAGATATACCCATACCTACTCAAATCATCTGTGAAGGTCAGAAAATAACGATACCCCCCGCGTGCCTCAATACTCATCGGACCGCATACATCGGTATGTATTATTTCCAATAAGTCATTAGCTCGCTCCATTGTTCCGGAGAACGGAGTTTTAGGTATCTTGCCCATGAGGCATGGTTCACAAGTATCAAATGATTTATAATAAAAAGGTCCATCTGTATGGAGTTTCTTCATGCGCTTTACACCAATATGACCTAAATGGTAGTGCCACAAGTATGTTGCACTATCATTATCAACTTTCCATCTTTTGGCATCAATATTATGAATATGCGTATCACTACGATCGAGTTTCAATAAACCATTTACATTTGGTGTATGACCATAGAAGGTTTTATTCATGTAAACAGAACAATAATTATTCTTTGACTTAAATGAATAACCGTATTGCAGTAAACATGATCAAATCATATTCATGCTCAACACAAACACCAAATAACATTTAATTAGGTTCAACACTAATCCCGAAGGTAGAGGGAGTGTGCGATGGCGATCGTATCAACCTTGGAATCACTTTCAACACACATCGTCCCCTCGCCCTTAACTAGTCTATGTTTATTCTGCAACTCCTGTTTTTGAGTTACTAATCTTAGCAACTGAACCAGTATCAAATACCCAGGGTTGCTATGAACACTAGTAAAGTACACATCAATAACATGTATATCAAATATACCTTTGTTCACTTTGCCAACCTTCTTATCCGCTAAGTATTTGGGGCAGTTCCGCTTCCAGTGACCATTTCCTTCGAAGTAGAGGCACTCACTTTCAGCTTGGGTCCAGCTTTGGGCTTCTTCCCGGGAGTGGAAACTTGCTTGCCATTCTTCTTGAAGTTCCCCTTCTTCCCCTTGCCCTTTTTTCTTGAAACTAGTGGTTTTGTTAACCATCAACACTTGATGCTCCTTCTTGATTTCTACCTCCGCAGCTTTGAGCATTGCGAAGAGCTCGGGAATTGTCTTCTGCATCCCTTGCATATTATAGTTCATCACAAAGTTCTAGTAGCTTGGTGATAGTGACTAAAGAATTTTGTCAATCACTATCTTATCTGGAAGATTAAGTCCCACTTGATTCAAGTGATTGTAGTACCCAGACATTCTGAGCCCATGCTCACTGGTTGAGCTATTCTCCTCCATCTTGTAGGCAAAGACTTGTCAGAGGTCTCATACCTCCTAACACGGGCATGAGTCTGAAATACTAATTTCAGCTCTTGGAATATCTCATATGCTCCGTGGCGTTCAAAACGTTTTGAAGTCTCGGTTTTAAGCCGTAAAGCATGGCGCACTAAACTATTAAATAGTCATCATATCGAGCTTGCCAAATGTTCATAACGTCTGCATCTGCTCCTGCAATAGGTCTTTCACCTAGCGGTGCATCAAGGACATAATTCTTCAGTGCAGCAATGTGATATGTGAGTCATGTTGATGAGTAATTGTGCTTTAATAAGAATATTGGTGTTAAGGTTTGTGATTCCTTATGCAAGCATGAAAGTCAATAGTTATGCAATGAAATAATATCCTACTTGTGGTGCATTATTCGGTGTTAATTATGCTTAATGCTCGCTTATGAGATTATTCGTTTCTTGGTTTGTCGCTTCTCAATCTTTTGCTAGCCTTCATTTTGCACTAAGTATGATCTCTACTTGTGCATCCAAAAACCTTTAAACCAGTTTTGCCACATGAGTCCACTATATCTACATATATGCGGTATTCTTTTGCCCTAAGCAAATTTGTATGTGCCATCTCTAATTCTCAAAATAAACTTCTCTTTTGTGTGTTCGTTTTGCTTGCGGAGCGGTGAGGGGTGGCTAGTATTTTCCATGCTAGATGTGTTATTCTCACGATGAGTGTTTATTCACTTGTCATTGCACGAGAGTAAGACAAAGGTATTAGGGATGCCTAGTGCCGAAATGAAAAATGAATTTACTTTATGTTGTCAAATAATAAATTCCTTGGAAAGTGTTGGTATGGAGGGCAACCATGGATATGGCTAGCCATGGAAAGTGAAAGTATGGTTGAAAAAGGAATACACTTTATTTTCTGTTTGGGAACCGCCTATGATATATCTAGCATGGAAAGTGTTGGAAACTCTAAGTCGTTTTCATTGGCGGGAAGGATACACCTCCCAAAATGTTTTTATGTTTTTCGCTTTGAGCTCTGGCACCTCTACAAATCCCTACTTCTCTCTGCGAAGGGCCTTTCTTTTACTTTATGCAATTTTTATTTTGAATTTGAGTCTCCATCTTCTCTTATAAAAGCACCAACTAGGAGTCAATATGATCGTACTTGAGTATTGGGTGTAGCTAATATGCGAGTGTGTTTCATGAATGGATCAATGATTGAGCATAATGGGCTAGGGATAACTTCGTTTAGCGTTGATATTTTGAAAGACATGGTTCCTTGTTGATATGCTTGAGTATTTAAATTATCATGTCAAAACTAGACTATTGCTTTGAACAATATAAAAGTCCAAATGTCCATGCTACAAAGAACAGAAATATGATATGACATGATAGGCAGCATTCCACATCAAAAATTCTGTTTTTATCACTTACCTACTCGAGGACGAGTAGGAGTTAAGCTTGGGGATGCTGATACGTCTCCAACGTATCTATAATTTTTTATTGTTCCATGCTGTTATATTATCAATCCTGGATGTTTTATAATCATCTTATATCATTTTTTGGTACTAACCTATTGACATAGTGCCAAGTGCCAGTTGCTGTTTTCTGCATGTTTTTTACATCGCAGGAAATCAATACCAAACGGAGTCCAAACGCAATGAAACTTTACGGAGATTTTTTTGGGACCAGAAGACACCTAATGGGCCTTGGTTGCGCCTGGGGGGGGGGTGCTCTGAGGAGAGCACAACCCACCAGGGTGCGCCAGGAGGCCCAGGCGCGCCCTGGTGGGTTGTGCCCACCTCGGGTGCCCCCCGGTCCGTCTCGTTGCTCTATAAATACCCCAATATTCCAGAAACCCTAGGGGAGTCGACGAAAATCAATTCCAGCCGCCGCAGAGTCCAGAACCACCAGATCCAATCTAGACACCATCTCGGATGGGGTTCACCACCTCCATTGGTGCCTCTCCGATGATGCGTGAGTAGTTCTTTGTAGACCTTCGGGTCCGTATAGCTAGATGGCTTCCTCTCTCTCCCCGAATTTTCAATACAATGGTCTCTTGGAGATCCATATGATGTAACTCTTTTTGCGGTGTGTTTGTTGGGATCGATGAACTTTGAGTTTATGATCAGATCTATCTTTTTATATTCATGAAAGTATTTGAGTTTCTTTGATCTCTTTTATGCATGATTGCTTATAGCCTCGCATGTCTTCTTCGATATTTGGGTTTTGTTTGGCCAACTTAATCTATTTATCTTGCAGTGGGAAGAGGTGCTTTGTAGTGGGTTCGATTTTACGGTGCTTGATCCCAGTGACAGAAAGGAAATCGACACGTATGTATTGTTGCTACTAAGGATAAAACGATGGGGTCTATCTCTACATAGATAGATCTTGTCTACATCATGTCATCGTTCTTATTGCATTACTCCGTTTCTCCATGAACTTAATACACTAGATGCATGCTGGATAGCGGTCGATGTATGGAGTAATAGTAGTAGATGCAGGCAGGAGTTGATCTACTAATCTTGGACATGATGCCTATATAATGATCATTGCCTGGATATCGTCATGATTATTTATAGTTCTATCAATTGTCCAACAGTAATTTGTTGACCCACCGTTTGCTATTTTTCTCGAGAGAAGCCACTAGTGAAACCTACGGCCCCCGGGTCTCTTTCTCATATTATTTGCCTTTGCGGTCTATTTTCCTTTGATTTTATTATCAGATCTATTAAACCAAAAAATACAAAAATACCTTGCTGCAATTTATTCTTATTTATTTTATTTGGCGTTCGATCTATCAATTTACTACAATTTTATTCACGTTCGTTTGCCTATCTTGGGCGCCGCTACCCGAAAGGGATTGACAACCCCTTTTACACGTCGGGTTGCGAGAAGTTGTTATTTGTGTGCAGGTGTTGTTTACGTTGTGTTGCTTGGTTCTCCTATTGGCTCAATAACCTTGGTTTCACATCTGAGGGAAATACCTACCGCTGCTGTGCTGCATCATCCCTTCCTCTTTGGGGAACTACATACGTAGTTTCAAGCTGCATCACACACTTCAGCTCGGTGACGTCCCTCGCCTTCTCGATCCAACAAGTCATCGATGTAGTAGATGAGTTCCGTCAGCACGACGACATGGTGACGATGATGGTGAAGTGATCTTCGCAGGGCTTTTCCTAAGCACTACGAAAATATGACCGGGGGTGTAAACGATTGAGGGGGGCATCGCACATGGCTAACAATTGATCTGGTGTGTGCTAGGCGCCCCCTCCCACATATATATAGGTGGGAGGGAGGGAGGATCAGCCAAAGGAGGTGCCCAAGTAGGAGGAATCCTACTTGGGGTCCCTGCCAAGCCGCGCCCCCTTCTTTCCTTATTTGGAGTGCGGGAAAGGCAGGGGAGGGTGGCGTCCCTCCCTTTCCTTTCTCCCATGAGAGGGAAAGGCAGGAGGGGCTAGCCCTCCCCCTTTTCCTTCCCTAGGGCTGTCCAAACAAGTGGAGGGGCGCACCAGCCCCCTAATGGGCTGGTTTGTCCCTCTCTTTGGCCCATTAAGCCCATAACTTGCCGGGGGGTGCCCGGAACCCCTTCCCCGATTCCTTCCTGGTACGTCCCAAAACACTTCCGGTGTCCAAATACCATCGTCCTATATGTCGATCTTTACCTCTCGACCATTTTGAGATTCCTCGTCATGTCCGTGATCTCATCCGGGACTCCGAACAACATTCGGTCACCAAATCATATAACTCATATAACACTATATCATGAACGAACGTTAAGCGTGCGGACCCTACGGGTTCGAGAACTATGTAGACATGACCGACACACCTCTCCGGTCAATAACCAACAGGGGAACCTGGATGCCCATATTGGCTCCTACATATTCTACGAAGATCTTTATCGGTCGAACCGTTATGACAACATACGTAATTCCCTTCGTCTATCGGTATGTTACTTGCCCGAGATTCCATCGTCGGTATCTTCATACCTAGTTCAATCTCATTACCGGCAAGTCTCTTTACTCATTCTGTAATACATCACCTTGCGACTAACTCCTTAGTCATTTGCTTTCAAGCTTATGATGTGTATTACCGAGAGGGCCCTGAGATACCTCTCCGATACTCGGAGTGACAAATCCTAATCTCGATCTATGCCAACTCAACAAACACCTTCGGAGATACCTGTAGAGCATCTTTATGATCACCCAGTTACGTCGTGACGTTTGATAGCACACAAGGTATTCCTCCAGTATCCGGGAGTTTCATAATCTCATAGTCGAAGGAATATGTATTTGACATGAAGAAAGCAATAACAACAAACTGAACGGTCATTATGCTAAGCTAACAGATGGGTCTTGTACATCACATCATTCTCCTTAATGATGTGATCCTGTTATCAAATGACAACCCATGTCCATGGTTAGGAAACCTTAACCATCTTTGATCAACGAGCTACTCTAGTAGAGGCTCACTAGGGACATGGTGTTTGTTTATTTATTCACACATGTATTTAAGTTTCCGATCAATACAATTCTAGCATGAATAATAAACCTTTATCATGATTTAGGAAATATAATAATAACCATTTTATTATTGCCTCTAGGGCATATTTCCATCAAATACAATCCCAACATCTTTGGATTCCAAATTCAGAGCAATACCCCTAGTACCTTCTGCAAATTCGACTAATTCACCTGACATTATTTCACCAAGACCTATAATATGAGCAATCCCCCCCAATACATTCGCGTCAAGATTGGATCATCTTAGAACAAAGAAGTGGTAGTAAAAAAATCCTTGATAATTCCTTTTGATGGTTTCGGGTCAATAAAGGTGATGAAAGAAAGAGGCGGCAGAGAGGTGCCCCGTGGGGCCCACGTGACCTCATGCATGACTAGGGGCCTAGTCGCGTGGGTGCCACAGGGATCTCTCTACTGGTTGCTGGCTCCCTTGGCTTCATCCAGATCCAAAACTTCGAGATATTTTTGTTCCAAATTTTTCCAGCTCCCGGAGTGATGATTTTTCTAAAATTCCCAAAAACATGAAAATATAGTAAGTGGCGGTAGGCACTGGATAAATAGGTTATTACAATAAAATTGATAAACATTATGCCAAAGTGATGCAATTACGATATAAATATAGCATGAAACAAGGAAAAATTATAGACACATTTGAAATGTATTAGCATCCCCATGTTTAATCCCTGCTCAGCCCCAAGCACGTAGATGATAAATAAATAACTTTTGATTGTGAATGTTATCTTACATGAACATGATCAACCTGACATAATTTATGTTTAACTCAAAAGAATAGGATGCAATGCAATAGTCCATAACTGATAGTAGACAAGTAACACCAATATCAATGTTCAATCAATGTTTCTATCGCCGTTGCTTTAGAAAGGATGTCAAGATCATATTGGAAACATAATATTACTTGGTCTTCATTGCATAATGGCAATCTTATCATAAACCAATCCAAACAAACCAAGTTACTTTGATTACGCAATACCATGCACTACACAATACCCATGCAATACTTGGGGGTGACAATTGAGAAAGTTAATGGAGTTGAAAGAAAATCCGGGATTAACAAAATCACTAAAAAGTTGAAAAAAATCACGTATTTGAAAAAAGTCTACTAGAAAGTTAGCAAAAATTGGAAAAAGTTCGTGAATTCGGAAGAAGTTCAAGAAATTTAAAAAAAAGTACACAAAGTTTAAAAAGATTTATAAATTATAAAAAAGTTCATAAATTTGAAATGATCTTCAAAAAATTTAAGAAGGAAAAATAAAAATACAAATAAAAAATAAACAAGAAAAATAAAAAAGAAAACATAGAAAACTTAGGTGGAAAACATAGAAAAAGACAACAAAATGGATAGAATATGGGCCGGCCCGCTACCACACCTAGCCTATAACCGGTGTTTATGCCGCGGAATAGGATCCGGGCCTTCACGGTGCCTAGAAAAACAAGCACGATCCAATACTTGTTTGCTTCTCCACATGGAAAAACGGCTTCAACCATTAGTTCGCCATGCTGCAGGAAAAACCATATCCTATTTCTCACACATTTCAAAATGTTCAAAATAAATTTTTCGATTTAAAAACAGTAATAAATTTTAAAATTCAAAAAACAGTTCAAGAATTTAATAAATATTTGTGGTTTTCTAGAAGATGCTCAGGAACATTAAAAAATGCTAATGAATATACTAAATATATAAACTGTTCTGGAGTTTAAAAATGTTCATAAATTAAAAATATTTTTATGAATATAAGAAATTTTAGTGAAATTTTGAATTCTACATGCATATATGAAATGTTCACGAGTTCAAATGAAGTTCACAAAATATAATTTTTCCATGAATTTAAAATATTCACGTATTTCAATAAGTAAACCAGAAAAATAAAATAATAAAGCAGGATAGACACCTGAAGAAAGAAAACAAAACTCAAGGAAAATAATAATGCTGCATAAAAACCGGAGAAATAAAAGAAAGAAAACCGACGCTAAGTGACGCTGACGCGGAACCTATGGATTAGGACGGCCCATCATCGCCCCTCTCTAAGCGAAGAATAGAAAAGGATAGCCATTCTACACAGTGAGCATAGAATGGGAAATACTTCGTTTTTTTATTTCATTCATTTGGTCTTTGTTTTACGTTTTCATGAACCATACAATGCTTGCGGCAAACCTTATTCTCCTCAAAAATCGCCTGCAAGAAAATTTGGCTGCTAATGCGGCCCATGGTTCGTGCCTTTGTCTATTCTTTTACATTTTTCTCATTTTTGTATTATTATTATTATTATTATTATTATTATTATTATTATTATTATTATTATTATTATTATTATTATTATTTTCCTTTCTCTATATTTTTAAATATTTTGCCAATAATGAAAATTTATTTTAAATATGTGAAAGTTTAATGTGTGGTATCATGAACATATATTGATAAATATGAATATTTTTTCTCAATACATAAACATCTATTTGCGAACATGTTCT
This sequence comes from Triticum aestivum, assembly GCF_018294505.1. Lineage (NCBI taxonomy): Eukaryota > Viridiplantae > Streptophyta > Magnoliopsida > Poales > Poaceae > Triticum > Triticum aestivum. The sequence continues at coordinate 404,898,223 of NC_057811.1, read as the reverse complement.
ATCAGACTTTTTTTGCTGCTTTTGTTTGCGATGTTTACTTGTCGAGTTTTCCTAACCTAGAAAAAAACTTGCCGAGTTTTCCTGCCTTTTTGTTTCGGAAATGTATTTTAGATATTTATATTTCTTATTTGCAGAAAAGGCAAACTATATTAAGATTCCAGGACTACGGAAACACCCATGTGAAAAGTAAAATTTAGAAGAGACTCCTGGAATTCCACCACCATCTTCGGCCTCCAGAATGAGTGGATGACGCGCCGCCACAACTGCTCCGTGCTAGCGCCGACCAAACCTTTTATTGTAGCGGACAAGAAGTCATCAACACTTCATTCCTAAAGGACCAGCACCCCAAAATCAAAGTTGACATTGGAATCAAAGAACATCACTGCCCGGGATTTGAGCACCGCCTCACATCCACCCTCATTCCATAGTTGAAGAAAAGGAAGGGAGGCCAAGCATCAAGTCATGGTCATCACCCACGTAGCCACCAACCCCCATATCAACACCAGAGCAACCAACCGGAGCGCCATCCCGCCGCTCGTACTAGCCCACATGCACCCACTGTACCTGCATAAACCGCCAGATCCAACCAGGTATGCCAAGACCAAACCTTCACGAGTCCTCCATCGTTGCTAGAAGCGCTACTGGAATGGGGACTAGGAGTGAAGGATATTATCCTATCTCGAGGGCGCTGCCGCCACCTCGCCGCCTTGAGCTTGACACAAATCCTAAACAGACACGCAATTATAAGAAAAACAAAGCATAATCCCTCCCGCCAGCAGGACTGGGATCCACCTTTACCTCCATGGCCCCATGGCCAGCGAAGACGAGGCGATCCGGCGATGGCGTAGCCGAGAGTCGAAAGCACCTAGTTGCCTTTTGGTTCACCCAAGGGCAAGATGAGGTAGGAAGACTGTACTATCACAATTAGTGCAGAATAAAATGTCTATGTTTATATCCTTGCAAATAAATTTAAAAGGTTTAAAAAATTAAACATTGAGCGATCACTTTCTCATCATATATATAAACATTTATTCTGGAACCCATTTTTCTAATCCTTTTGCGAGATTATTGCAATATGGCAAGCCCTCTGATGAGACCCACGTACAGGTACCACTACTTATATCATCATCACAATATTCCGAGCTCTCTGGCAATTCCTAGACGCCCCTCCACGAAGCCTACTTGATCAGCTCGTTGCGTCTTCTCCCTGCCAATGAGACTACTTCAACTCCGTCCCCAGGCTACTCCCGTCGAAGGGGATTCCTACTTATTTTTTACTAGGCACCATATCCTTCAGAATATAGCCCCCCACCCCTGCGCCGCCCTTTTTCGGCAACACGGAGGCGAACCCTAGTTGCCGCCGCCTCCTCCCTCCCCTCCCTTTCTGTCTCGCCACCCCGGAGGCGCCGTCGACGAAGCCGGACAAGCTCTAGTGACAGCGGTAGCGGGTCATTTCTCTTGGTCGGCTCCCCTGCGCGCGTGGCCGCTAGGTCGTGTTGTGCTCGCCGTCTGAGGATGCCTAAGCCAATGCTACTGTGGTCGTCGGTGTGCGGCCGTGTGGTGCCTGTACTGCAGTGTAGTGGTACGTCGCGGTTGGCAAGAGGTGGTGGTAGCGGGCAGCTAGGGCTAGATCTGAGCTCGTGCGTGCCCGTCGTGGCGGTGGCCTAGGCTATGGCCGTAGTGGTCGGAGCGGACTGGTGCCCAGAGGTGGTGCCGCTGGATGTGGCAACGCGGAGATGCGTTGGGTGGACGTGCGGTGGCTGCTTGGGCCAGCCAAATCATGCTCGTACGGGCCGCAGCGGTGATGAGCCCGGTCTGGGCACACCGTGTCCTGGGCACTGGGTTCTCGGGTGGTGCAGCGGCATCGCCATTCATGCTCCGTCCAGGATGGAAGGGGCGGCCGACTCTAGATCTAGTGGTGAGTGCGTCCGGGGTGAGGTCCCTGGCACAGGTGCACCTTTCTTCGGATGAAAGTCTGGCTCTTAGTCGGTGATGGCAACTCCTGTGAATGTTGCTTCCTTGTTGAAGGCATGACCGAGAAGTTTTCACACCTGTCCTATTCTAGAGATCTAGTCTCCAGATGAAAACCGAGATCCGCACGTCGGACCGGCGATGGCTACGCTCTAGGCGTTGCTTCTTCGACTGAAGGATCGTTTTGGATATTTGACCTCCTGGGAGAAGCACCTTGTCTGTGGTTGAGTGGTTGGCCGGGAGCTTCCAATGGCGAGATGTCCATGGTGGTGCATCAGGTTGTGGCCAGCAGTTGGCTAGCGGTGTTGCGCGATTGAAGCACTCTTGATGTGGGCAGCGCGAGACAAGTCAGATTGGTCGTCCTCTCGGGATTAGAGCGGCAGATGCATGCCCCTCTATCGGATGTCTTCTCTCTTCGGTGTTGAGAAGGCGTCCAACATGCCTGTGGTGGTCATGATCAGTACGACGAAATAGTCCTCTTGGGTGAAGTCCCGGTTAAGTCGACGTCATCGGGCCACGAGCGCGGGTGGCGATGTACGATGAAACTGACCTCCTCGGCGATGTGCCTTTCTGTTTGTATTGTGTTGGCCCGGCCTTTTGGCACTTTTGTATGTCTTGTGTGCTTTAGACATAGTTTAGCCAAATATTATGAGTGATGTGTCCTATGTATAAGTTTTCGCTCGGTTTTCCTTAAATAAACCGAGCAGTCTCAGCCATCGGCTTCTTCTTCTGCAACGGAATCTTAACAGCTCTCTGTTTTTTTTGTGTGAAAATTAACAGCTCTCTGTTAATTCTCAAAAAATAATAATCCTAGGTATACTTATTTGCATCAGGCGCTGCCGCGGAAATTTCAAGACCTACGAGGCTACGAACCAGAGTTCCAAGCTTCCACGCGAGGTTGACGCTGCTCCCCGCCTCCCGTCGTTGGCTGCCGCGCCCGCCACTTCGCCGGGATCCTCTCGTACTTTCGCGTGTCAACGCAGAGTTCCGAGCTTCCACGCGAGGTGGACGCCGTCCCCGCCTCCCGCCGTTGGCTGACCGCACCAGCCAGCTCGCCGGGATCCTCTCGTACTTTCTCGCCTTTTCGTCTCGTCGCCATCGTCAAAACTGGCTGTTGCGAGGGGAGCCTTGTCAAGTACGCGCGGCACAGCGTTTCCACGGTTGCTCGTCACGTCACGCGCACACCGGCCTCGATCTCCGAATATTATCTCCGCCTGCACTGGTTCGATCGCTGCCATCATGCAGTTAGACTTAGACAGCAGAGCAGACCCGTGGCTAGCTTTCCATGGAGCATGGACTAATGCCGGTGCACGGTTGCATGCACCAAGCTGAGACGTAAGGGTACCAGGTGTCATCGGACGACTGACAATCCGGTTAACACAATCAGAGTGAATGGGCCAAACTCTCAGGAGTTCTAGCTTCGGGGAAATATCAGATGCTCCCATCCTCGGGGTGCTTCGCATGCTCCAACTTTAAATAATCATTTTGAATGTTTTAAAATTTCTGGAAAATTGTGAATGTTTATAAGCAATGTGAACTACAACTCCTACAAATTTCAGGTCCTAACTCCAAATGCACATCGAGAAACAAAAATGTAAAATCTAGCATGAATAGTGTTAAGAAAAGACAAAAACAACATTGACACTATTCGTAGATGGATTAGTCTTTTTTTGTTTCTCAATGTGCATTTCAAGTTTGGACATGAAACATTTAAGGGTTGTAGTCACATTCCTTATGACCATTCACATTTTTTTCGCGAATTTTTGAAACATTTTTTTTGAAAGTTGGGGCATGGGCAGCACCCCAAGGATGGGAGCACCTGGTATTTCCCCATCTAGCTTTAGACGAGTCAATCGCATAAAACTAGAAAACCGTCGATGAAAATGTTAAATTTTCACCGAACGCGTTGAGCGCGTTTGTATGTATTACTACGACAGATTAGGCCCGCTTGTCAGGTTGACATGATGAGGGGATGACGGTGTTGTGCAACGTCCGTTAACGGCTTAGTCAGATGCACTGATTAGTCTCGAGCACTTTCAAAATCCTCTATCTCCCGCTCCCATTCTCCCCTTCTTCCTCCCCGCTCCCGCTCTCTCTACTGCTCTTCGGAGGAGGCGGCAGCACCAAGCGGTAGGTAGGATGATTCAGAGGCGGGCAACTGTTCAATCTTTCGGTCATTGCATCTGCCAACGCATGCAGTGGTCCGCACCCCGATAGGGAGTAAGTTCTCCGCCCCCTTTTGTTTCATCAAGTAGTAGTGCCCATCGGGAATTAGGGTTCAGAGCATCAATTTGGGAATTTAGGGTTTCGTTCAATCTTAGGGTTTCTGAATTCGGAATTTGTTGGTAACTAGAGGCAAGTACCATTGAGATAACGTAGGTAATTGACAATGGTTGCAATCTTTTTTACCAGGTTCACTGTTGTCGTTAACCAGAGAACTTTAGTGTTAGTATGTAGTCCTTTTGAATAAGGATTTAGTTATTTACTATTGTAAGTAATTACTTAAGATCTGTAATTTAGGATTTAAATAATCTGTCAAATTTTGTACCAATTAGACTTAATGTGTTACTGTGTAGTTAATAAATTATTTTATTTTTATTTTTATGTGTAGTTTGGATGAGGGTCACATTTGGGATGTAAGGTTGCAACCCCAAAATTACATACTCCTTTGGTAGAAATGTCTTTCTCTATTATGTTAGGGAAGAGGAAAATGGTAGAGATGTTCACGGCTTTGGTAGAAATGTCTTTCTCTATTATGTTAGGGAAGAGGAAAATGGTAGCAGGATTGGAGCTTCTTGATACCAATGCAATGGTTAGGAAATTATTAAGGAGTTTGATCACAAGGGATCTGTTAAGCTCATTACAATGAAACGAGATGCACCAACACCACCTGATCATAACATGGCATATGTAGTATATGAGGAGCAGGTCCCTACCAGTAATATCGGGGAGACTGTTATATATGCAGTTGATCCTCAAGGGGTTATCTCTGTTAGTGCTGATTAGACATGTGAGGCGAATCCAATTTGCATGATGCCATTTCATTAATGGTTGTTGGAGTTGTTTGCTGAGCAGTGTCGTTGGCCATTTTTCTTCTTCTTTAGTAATATAAATATATACACCAACTATGTGCATGCGTGATGTATTAAGTAGCTCTTGAGATTATTCTGGTGCAGAGGCCGAATTTAACCGATATCTTCTTGATTTTAATTTATATTTTTTATTGAAAAAATCATGCAGCAAGCTGAAACGTAACTGTAACCGGCATCATCAGGCGACTTACTCTCCTGTTTTTTTTACCTCACATATTAAGTTTATCTTAAGTCAAAATTTCTGAACTTTGACCATGTTTATAAATACATTATCAACATCCACAATACCAAATTAATATTAGTAAATTTTTTACGTACAAATTAACACCATTAGGTTCATTATGAAATATAAATTTCATATTTGTATTATTTAGTGTTGTAGATGTTGATATTCTTAATATAAATTTGGATGGATTTTACAAAGTTTGATCATAAGACAAACATAATATGAGGAGTAAAAAAAAGGGAGTACATTCTGATTTGGGAAGAGTGAATGGGGGAAACTTTTGGAATGCCAACTTTTATACATGGACCTGACATCATTAACTTGCCCGACAATTTAAGACTTAAGTGGGCATGGAATATCAAAACATACAGATTTGCCATTTTAAAACATGTTGTTATTTGCACACCGATCAAGTTAAGTGATGTAAGGCTTAAAATTGCACAAAAAAATATGTGCAATTTTAGTTGTACAAATGTAGAACTAGCCAATTGCATATCCATAAGACAAAAGTCGCAAATAGTTTTGGAAATGTGTGATTGCCTAAATTTGATTGTATTCAATTGATGGGATCGTTTACGACTTCAAAATAAGTATATCTTAGTTGATTTAGAAGACATGCATGTCATTTAGAGCATTTCGGAACTGGCCCATTCCCATTTCACAAAGGAGAATGGGAAAAGACAAACATGAGCTCGAGGCGCTATCGGAAACCCCACTAACAGATGTCGGCGCTCGAAACCCTTACTTAGGAGTAAAAACACAATAATGCTAGCACAACAAGTCCAAACCACTTCCTATGGGACAAAAGACAACCACTAGGGTGTAAGAGCATCTCCGATAAATGACCATAAAAACTCCCCCTAAAAGTGGTTATACAAGGTGTGCATATAATTTTGGGGGAGGTTTGCAGGTGAGCATCTCCGAGAGATCCCCTGAAAAACCCACCCTATAAGTGGTTATTAGCGATGGCGCGGCGCTGGCAGACAACAAAGGGCATTGGTTGTCGGCGGTGGCGTTGCCGTGGTTGGTGACAGTGTGATTGGTATGGCAGTAGCATGGCAGACTCTTGACAACAAGCGCCCAAAACGTGGCCCGTGGAGGGCATATTTCTCCCACTCTCTCATCTCTTTCATCATATGTGTACGTCACAGTAGGTGAGACTCTATCGAGTTACTTTTGCGGATCATCTATCTTAGGCCCTTGCTAACTCATAGACATCATCTAGTGCCGAGCAATCATTGTTTGCCGTGTGGAAGGAAGAAGAAAAAAAGGAAGAAGATAAAGAGCGCTTTTCATGCGGGGTCAACTTGGTTTGGGGAATGAAGTTTAGGGGTCTACTAAATGAAGAAAAGCTTAATCCCATAAAAAATATACTCCCTCCCTTCATGTTCCGACATTTTCCTAACTTAGATGTATGTAGACACGTTTTAGTATGTTTGATTACTTATTCTAGTCCGTATGTAGCCCTTATTAAAATATTCAAAACATCTTATAATGGTGAATGGAGGGTGTAACTTTTCAGATACAAAATACGTTTTACAGCTTTAAAATATGGGATCTACTAGATTTGCTCTAGGCTTCTTAGGGCATCTCTAGCAGATTTTTTATAATAAAACCGCCAACAATGCTCCCTATCATACTTTATTAAAATAGGTTTAGGAAAATCACAGTTTGGCAGCTAGCAGATCCCCTATAATTTTAGTCCCTACAAAATTTAAACACATTTTTCCACACAAATTTATTTCAAACATGTAGTTAAACTACTTCATTCCAAATTTTGGTACCGGTACTAGATTAGCATTGCACAAATCATAATTAAACATTCCATGCATACTACATTTCGATAAAACCGACATCAAACTAACACTACGTTCGACCTACCTCCTACACATTATCGATCAGCTAGCTCTATTTGTTGTTGAGGTGGTTAAGAGTCTGAAGAGTCAGAGGGGATATCGATCGCCTTATTGAAGGGGACGGCCTTATCGTCGTTGGCGGTGGCCCGGCAAAATGAATTCTTGTCCTCCTCCCGGTCCTCCGACACCATAAGTAGCTTGCCGTACCCCTCATTCTTCTCTGTGCCGAGGCGGGCTAGCTTGGCATGGTTTTTTTCAACTGCGTGATCATTGAAGACGAACTCGAAGAACGCCGTGCTGATGGCGAGGATCATCGGTTGGCAGTCGAAGAAGGCGGCTCCGGTCAGCGTCGACAGACTCGAAGAAGATGCTGGCGGTCGAAGAAGGCGAAAAGTCTAGGTAGAGATTAATCTCCTATATTTTTGTGAGACGATTAAGTATTTTTGGGAAAAAGCTAGAGCTGCTCTTAGAGGAACTCTAGGAGAGTCGCCGGATTAGGCAAATCGCCATAATAACCGCCAATAGGCCGAAAAACGGTACTCTAGCAGAATTGCCGTAATTTATTTAGCGCCCTCCATATATGACCTCCGAGTCACCATATTTGACATCTTGAGGCCGTCTTTTAAAGCACACTTCGTATGTCAGTTGCATGAGGCAAGAAAGAAACTTTCACATGGTCTCCATCTCAAGTGGGATGGCATGGAGGTTGGGAATAATGATGTCCCATTGACGAGCAGGTCCCACGATTATGGAGGTTGCCTATTTAGTGAAACTGAATTTGCGCATCACTTTGATAGCCTACATAATGCATATGAATCGCTCTTTTGAATATGAAGATTGTCACTATTATCACTTTGTTGGAGTTGCTCTTAGTCAGAAGAACACCAATGCGCCCCAAGCCACCTTGGCCACATGACAACCGAAGAACAAAAGATGTGCAGTTTCAACATCATTATAGAAGCAGAGGGGAACCTCCCCAGTTTCGCTTCCGCATGTTGTCCTAGTGAGCACAAAGCCAAGGAAGAGCTGCCACATACTCCCTCCGTCCTAAAATTTTTGTCTTAGATTTGTCTAAATATGAATGTATCAAGTCACGTTTTAATATTAGATACATCCGTATTAAGACAAATCTAAAATAAGAATTATGGGACGGAGGGAGTATGTCTGTAGTCTTTAAAGGAATTTTCACACGCCAAATCCATCTGTTGTGAGCTCCAGCAATATCTTCTCATGGGAGTATGTGTGTTAGTTGGGATTTTAGATGAAAGCCTGGTGGTCTGGGTAACTATAGAATCAAATGGTTGCATGTGTGTGTATCTTTTGCATTCTTGTTTATCTCATACGTTGATAAGCACTATCATCTCACAAATAAGAATTAAATGGGTATGTCACTTAACACGACTGCACTCATTTAGTTGCCTATCTCAGATCGGCAGCACTTTAAACACTGTGATCACCTTTGATTCTTCTTCCTCCAAATACTTCAAACGTGTCGAGGAGTTACAATCATAGCGCAAGAGGCTTGTAGTACCGTTGGCATGGCAACCGCAAAGCCCCAACTGGTACTGTTTTGAATGCACTTCGATGGTCCAGCCGGGCAAATGGCACTCTGAAGCAACCCTTGGTCCTGACCTTAATTAATGTCGATCAAGCATTCGGCCGCCTAACCGAAATTGGAGACGGCATGCGTTTCATTACGGCGAAAGCAACAGGCTACTCCATCTGAAGGGCTAGAGCAATAAAGGGACGAGGGCACTACTACAGCAAGTATATTTTGTTGCAAAAAAAAAAAAAACTACAGCAAGTACTCCCTCCGTTTTTATTTACTCTGCATATTAGATTTGACTGAAGTCAAACTTCATAAAATTTGACTAAGTTTATAAAAAAATATAAACATTTATAATAACAAATCTACATGATGTGAAAGTATACTCAATAATGAATCTAAGGGTATTGATTTGTTATTGTATATGTTAATACTTTTGTGTATAAATTTTGTTAAAGTTTACAAAGTTTGACTTTGACCAAAGCTAAAATGGGAAGTAAATAAAAACGGATGGAGCATATTAGAGTGACATGGGTAAGGTGCCACATCAAATTTACGATGCCCCGGAAGAAAAGAGGATAGAGAAAGAAGTGAGACATGTAACGATTAAAGTAGTAAGGGCATCTCCAACGCTGACCCCCAAACCGAACACCGCATCCGTCCACGGATCAGGGTTATCAATCCGCGGACATGTATATGGGAGGCGGCCATCGAAAGCTAGGCGCAAATATCCAATTACATTTCGGAAATTTAACAGAAGTAAAGAATTTGATGCAAATTTAAACAAACCAGACGGTATTCATTAAAACTTGATAATTTTTATATAAAACCGGACGATATTTTGTCCGATGAATTTAAAACCATAAAAAAAACTAAACTGCACTATACTTGATAGTGACCTCGTAGGACATGTCGGACTGGTTGGCGGCACCCTCGACATCATCGCCGTTGCCATTGTCGGAGTCATCGGAGTTGGGCTTCGAGCAGCGGTAGGGTGCTGTGTCGCAGCAAGGGTTCCCGGTCGCGGCATGTCGCACGCGGAGGATCTTCTCTGCTTGCTCCTGCTCCGTGCACAATGCGGCAGTAGCCACCGTGAACGTGGGTGAGGGGAGAGGGTTGCATGCGTTGGTGGCGCCAATGGCGGTGGATTCACAGAGAGACCACTCCTGGTCGTACTTGATCTCCTTGTCGAGGCGATGGAGAGGGCGCTTGCTCGTCTCCGCCGTGGTCTTCGACCGGTAAAGGGACCACGTCGTAGCCAGCTCCGGATTCGCTAGTATGTGTGGTGGCGGGAAAGCGGAGTCGGCCTGGTACGCGGCGTTGCATCTGTTGATACGTCTCCAATGTATTTATAATTTTTTATTGTTAAATTATATTATATTATGATATTTGTATGCTTTATATTGATTTTATTGACTAACCTATTAACTTAGTGCTCAGTGCCACTTCCTGTTTTTGCATGTTTTTTCTTTCGCACAAAAACCATACCTACCAAAGTCGAAACACGATGAAACTTTACGGTGATTTTTCTGGAACATAAGAGACCCTAGAAGTTTTGGAGGAGGACCAGAAGACCTACGAGGAGCCCACAAGCCAGGGGCGTGCCCTAGTGGGGGGCACGCCGACCTGAGTGGCCCCCTCGTGGCTCTGTTTGCCCTAATTCCTAGCCTATAAATTCACATATACTCTGAAACCTCAAAGCGAGACCCGAAACAATTCTTCTGCCACCGCAAGCCTTTGTTCTTCCGCGATCCCGTCTGGAGACCTTTTCGGTACTCTATCGGAGGGGGAAATCATTGGAGAGGCTATCTTCATCAACCTTGTTGTCTCCATGATGATGTGTGAGTAGTTCAAACAGGACCTACGGGTGCATATCAGTAGCTAGATCGCTTTCTCTCTCTCTCTCTCTCTCTCTCTCTCTCTCTCTATCTTTTGATCTTCTCTAAGATCAATCTGAAATAATTTTTTGCGGTGTGTTTGTTGTGATCCGATGAATTTTGGGTTTATAAACAAATTATACATTGAACTATTTTGAATCTCTTGAATCCTATTTTGAGTAATTTTATAGCTACTTTCCAATATATAAGTCTTCTTTGGCCAATTGGATGAGTAGATCTTCAGAGGGAGTGGTGCATAGTAATGGATTCAAGCTTGCAGTGATCTAGCCCAGTGACAGAATGGGCCAAGGCATGTATTGTGTTATTGCTACTAAGAATAAAACAACGGGGTTCGGTCATATTAATTGATCTTATTATGTCTTTATGTCCTCATACTTGTTGCGTTACTCCGTTTGTATGAACTTAAAACTTTGATATGCATTACCAGATAGCGGTCCTGGGGTGGAGTAATAGTAGTAGACGTCAGTAAGTTTAATGGTCTAAGGGCGTAATGCCTGTATAATAATTATGCCATGGATAATCATCATAACTATGTGAAATTCTATCAATTGTCCAACAGTAATTTGTTCACCCACCATTTGTAGCAGTAGCGCGCGAGGTAACAACGCGCTACTGTTAAATAGCAGTAGCGCCCCATTCTAACCCGCGCTACGGCTAATCCTCTATGTATAAGGTTTTCCCTAGTAGTGATGCTTTCAAGAGAGATGACACTAGTGGACCTATAATGGCCCTCGGGTCTATTTTCCATCAATACTAAGTCTCCAAAATTACTCTTTTATTTATTTTTACTTACTACCGCTTTGCCTATCACTATTTGCTTTTAATATTGTACTAGCAAGAACAAAGGGAGTGACCACCCCCTTGCCTTCATTCGGTGTAAGCAATTGTTTGGTTTATGTGCAGGTGCTGCTAAAACTGTTCGTGTGTTGCCTCCTACTGGTTCGATAAACCTTGGTTCTTAATTGAGGGAAATACTTCCAGTTGATGTGCTACATCACCCTTCCTCCTCGGGGAATCCAATGACTCTATCGTCAGTAGCACCTGTCCGGCTGACGCCGCTCCCTGTTGGCGTACTCCTCCACCGTAATGGTGCTCTGGGAGGAGGAGCTGTTGATGACGCCACTGCCGAGCGTAACCGGGAGGAGCTGTTGATGACGCCACTGCCGAGAGTAATGAGGAATGTGTCCGCGCACCTTCACGGCGATCGCATGGGGTAGGCCTCAACCATCGTGACATACCGGTGGTGAGTGCGGCTCCTCCTTGACATGGCGGGGCTGGTCGCATGGGGGAGAGTGGGCTCCAGCTTGTCGTGCAGAGCATCTCAAGTGGCACCGCTGGGCCGTGGACGTGGAGGGACAAGCAACGAAGAGATGATGATCTCGTCCTTCACGGAGGAGCCGACCGCCGACGAGCATGACAGGCCCGGAGTGCGAGGGCGGTGTCGCCACAATCCTCCGACGCTGATCCGGAGCTGCCACCTATCGGCGCCGAAGCCCAAGACTTGCTCATCGCCAGATTGGTAGAGGAAGAGGGGAATGCCGGAGAGGTGTGGAGCAAGGTCTGAAGAGTGTGTTGTGGAGGCACCAACGATGGGCTTAAATAGCCGCGGTCAGGGCCAGACGAACAGACGGGCATCCCACTTCAATGTGGCGAAGCGGCCGTAGTTGGTTTCTCCGAACGCGGTGTCCCCATTGAAGCGGCAATGCCTGAGTGGTTGCGTCTGTCAGTGCTGCCCTCCCATTCGGTCACATTGCTCGGCATCAATGTCAGTCGTCGCGTGCTCTGGGCCGGCATGAATGCGGCGAGGGAAGCGGTGCGTCCATCAGATAGGAAGCACGGGAGAAGCGGGAGAGGGCTTTTGATCGACCGGGAGTGCCGGACACTTGGGTGGCAGCGGTTTGGACTCCCGCGGAGCGATGACCTGCAAGTGCACAGGTCAATTGTAGTACTTCCATAATAAGTAAGTGTCGAACCCACAGGGAGCGTAAAGGAGGGCACCACAGACCCCACAACTAAGTTGTCACTTAACACAGTTATGTACGTACCCAAACTAGAGTTCGGAAATAGTCTATTCTATCGGTTGCTAGGGAAACCGGATAAAAATGTGTTTATCTAGACTACAAACAAGCAAGGCAAAAACAAGAATTGAAAGATACTACGTTAGTGGAGACGGTGCTTGATAAGTAAAGTGTTCTTGAGAGTTCTGAAATCATTATTACTAATATGACTTGCGCAACAAGTGTGGAGTAAACGCTCTCTATCGTATCCTCTATCCATTCTTCATATGCATAAGTGGCCGGTCCCGGTATAGAACATGTTCTACTCACGGGCGCACTTCCTGCCACATACGCCGCTACCATAGTTTCCCCACACCGGGTCTTGCTACAATAATTGATTAAGGGTTTACCCATGGATGCAGCCAGATGTGGGTTAACCTGTTATTATACTGTAAACTGTAAAGGCGTGAACTTCATATATAATCGTCTATTATCCTATGGCACCGGTCCCTCCACAATAACAGTAGCAACTTCATGGTCAATCAGAGCAATATTGCGAGCAAGGCCTCCTCTCAACACTCATGAATGATACTAACTTGAACATGTAGGAAGAATATATTAGACCGCATGGAAGTAAATAATTCTAAGCATAAATAGTTCATTCGTATCCCTAGAACAAGCGCAACTACTCAAACATGTAAAGGAACGACATGGAGGTTAGGATCACGTTACAAGTCGGTGTCAAGACGGTGAGGGGAGAAGACATGGTGGTGATGGAGATGGCAGCGCCGATGGTGGTGATGGTGATGGTGGAGGCGCCGACGTTGGTGGAGATTATGGCAACACCGATGGAGGTACCGACGCGGTGAAGATGGCACCAACCCGAAGGCCAGTGCACGCGGTGGTGGATCCTCTTCTTCTTCCTCTTGGACTTTTCCCTTACTCTATGATGGTGGAGATGGAGCAGCAATGGAGACCGATCTTGGATGAATCACATGGGGACGGTGACAGCTAGGGTTGGAGAGTTATATAAAGACCTCTCCCCAGGCCTCCTCCGTAGATGTAGGTTGCCTCCTCCAATCCAAGGGCCAAAGGTGAGCCAAATCCTCGCCCAAACCCTTAATTATCAGCCAAGCATGTGGGATAAAACGGGGACGAAATCGATGAAGAATCCCATCTGAAAGGATAACTTTCGGGCCTGTTTTCACCTTGTACGACCACGATGTTGTCTTACGCTTTGGACTCTTCGGTATTTTGGACGTCATTTCTTCGTGCGGACTCCGATTTTGACGTTCTTGCGCTTGTTGGATTCGCGAGAGCGACGACGAAACGCCAGGCAACATTAGATCTTGATTTGGATCATTTTAGAAAAAATCGCTTTCTTCCATCTCCGAAATGGCTAAATCTGGTACTGGAAGTCCTCCGTATTGAACCCATCTTTGATCTTTCCATCGTGCTTGGTCCTAAGTTGCTCCAAAACACCTGTAGACACGAGAAAACAAAGAAAACTAATAAAAACTAAATAAAATACTAAATATGCAATGCTCACAATGAAAAGTGTAAAAACGGGTAACCATGCATAATGGATACATATTTGGTTCAACGAGACATGATATATGGAGAGAACATGAGCTCTAAAAATGCTTAAAATATAGAGCCATCACAATTCACAAACCCCACACCCCGGTTTATTTCTAGTTTGTGGGGAAAATGACGTCTGAACCGCCGAGCGGACTGATACAGGACCGCGTTGGATGGCAAAGCATGTTCTGACCGCGCGGTCCGAACGTTTGCGGGCGATTTGAGGGTCCGCGTCGGAGATGCCGTAATGTCAATGGCTAACTATTATAGATTGAATTTTTGGTTGGTTATACTGGATGACATAACTATTACTCCCTGCGTCTGAATTTATTAGGCTCTCTCTTATTTGGAAAGTACTTCACGCATGACATTGAACTGAACGACAATGGCTAATCCAATGGCTGGCGCTGTTTAGCATTGAGCTTGGATGGTTGGATATAGCATGTCGTGTGTATTTTGCGTGGTATATGTCATGCATGTAGCAGTGCTCCTCTTATTTTGGGTTAAAATTTAATCATACATTAAACTAACAAAATATCAAATATATGTCATTAAAACTATGCAGTAGAAAACCTATTTCAAATACAAGTTAAACAATATACTTGTTGTACTACCCCGTTTCTAAATTTAAGTCTTTTTAGAGATTTCACTACAAACTACATAAGGACTAAAATGAGTGAATCTGCACTATAAAAACATGTCTATATACATCTGTATGTAGTCCATAGTGGAAGCTATAGAGAGACTTATATTTAGGAGGGGAGGGAGTAGTATTTAGTATTTTATATTCTTTTAGCCACAAAATAGTTCAACTTTGACCCAAAATATGAGTTGACGGAGTAAACTAGACGAGATAGATAGAGCCAGCAGTTGGGAGAAGGCTATCTTTATGACTCATGCCCCTAGAACAGCCAATTCGGTCTACGAACACGAATGTTCTACGTGCAGGACCTTTAATAATTATTTCAATCAATTATTGGTTTTGAGCGGGCCTGCCATTCGGTCTCCAAGGCAATTAACTAGGTCCAGCAACGGTTGATGTAACACTTGAACATTCTCATGTTAATGATCAAAGTTGAAGGTCACCGGTCTGCACTGCTTCCTGACCGAGAGCAAGTTGCTGCAGATCACCGGTGTGCCGCCAACCGTCGCTGCCCTGCCTTCCTCCTACCACTTTGTCACATCTTGATAAGTGCGGTCAGACAGATGACTAGTAATTAAATTTGACAACGGAGGCCCCATTATGGTACCATTATAGTACACTGGTTTGGTTTGCTCTGACGAATTGTCCATGTCTAGCTCTTAAACCTCGTCCAGTGACACTTTTAGGCCACGACCAAGGACCAGCAACCGAAACGGAGGTCTTCATTTTTCCGGAGAAAATGAAAGTTAACACATGGTTCAGTAGCACATAACTGGTAATATTCCTACCCTCCTATCCTATCTAAAAAAGAATATTGTGAGGTTTCCAGTGAAGCCGCCACCGGAGAAATTTTGGTCCCCTCGCCTCCGGCTACCATCTTGGCGCTGAGAGGTGAGGGGACCTTGGATATTCAAGAATTATACTCCCTTCGTTTCATATTAGTTGTCACTTATTACTTCAGGCCATTACCCCAGTTTTGGCACTACTCCTAGGCCAAGTGGCCAATGACACCAAACGCCTGGCCAGAGGAGTTGAGCGCGGTGGGAGCGCAACGCTCAGAACGTCTTGATCCGAAAACTATGCCTGGCGAATGAAGGAGAGCTCATCAGCAACGGTGCCCTACAAGTGTATGTGCGACTCTTCGACCAACCACTGTCCGATGCGCATATCAGCGCGATACTGGCCTTGTTCGGGTGGTAGCCTTCCGTCCTTCCACTGATGATGCAGGAGTGCGTCGTTGAGGATGGGCATTGATGCCGCCTGGTGTTTTCCGCAGTGTAAGAAAACAAAATGAGTATGACACCGTTCAAAGTACTTGTGTGGAATGCGCGTGGACTAAACAACCCGCCGCGTTGCAACGTCATGTCGCAAGTGGTAGCGGCCGCTAAGCCTAGCATCATTTGTTTCCAGGAAACAAACATGGAAGTTGTAGCATCCGATGTGGTTAGGCACTGCCCAGTGAATAAATTCAAGACTTTTTACTTCTTGCCTGCAAGTGGAACGCCAAGCGGGATACTATTGGCTTGGGATGCCTCGGTGGTCAACTTGTCTAACCCTCACTACACAGACAACACAGTCATGGCACTAGTCCGGCCGATGGAGGATCCAGATGCCATTTGGTGGCTCACGGGTGTGTACGGACCACAAGAGGATCATGAGAAGGTTGAGTTCTTGCAGGAACTAAGTGATATCTGCGACCACCATGTGGGGCCGTGAATTGTGGCAGAGGATTTTAATCTCTTGGTTGATCCGGAGGACAAAAACAATGATAGGATCAACCGGAGAATGATGGCACGATTCAAGGCCAAGTTAAACGCACTTGAGCTCAAGGAGGTGTGTCTAAATAGGCGTAGGTACACATGGTCTAATGAGAGGGCTCAACCAACCTTAGAGAAGATCGATCATGTTTTCTGCACCACCTCGTGGGAGGAGTTGCACCCGACATGCCACCTCAATACGCTCGGCTTGGCTCTTTCCGATCACTGCACATTGCTACTCGACTTGAGGGCTAACCTTGGCATGGGGAGAGGTTTCAAGTTTGAGGCATTTTGGCCGAAAGTGAATGGCTTCTCTCACACCGTGGCAAAGGCTTGGGGATCAATACCGAGTGAAGGGAATCCGTATGTCGTCCTCGACAAGAAGCTAACGGCAACGGTGAAGTGCCTCAAGAAGTGGAGCGGTAGATGGATCGGTAACACCAAGCTCCAAATCTCAATTGTGCTGGAGGTAATCGCAAGGTTGGACAAGGTGATGGACTCAAGGGCTCTCTCACGGTAGGAATGTGAGCTTCGAAAACTACTCAAACACAAGCTACTCGGCCTCTGTTCGCTTGAACGCACAATTGCACGACAATGATCCAGAATACTATAGCTAGATGAAGGAGACGCCAGCACAGCATTCTTCCACCAACAAGCATGCCATCGACGACGTAGAAATGTCATCTCAACTTGGCATAGTGGGTCTGTGATCGCAATGGGCCAGGATGAGATTACCGAAGCAGTGGATGCCTACTACTCTAGGCTATTCGAGGAGGTGTCACCGAGAGCCTTCACCATCGCGCTCGATACACTGCGGTTACCATCTCTCGACCTATCTCGCCTGGAGGATCAGTTCACGGAGGAGGAAGTGGAAAAGGTGGTCAAAGGTATGCTGCTTGACAAAGCACCTGGCCCGGATGGATTCACGAGAAAGTTTCGCGACTTGCTGGCCCGTCATCAAGGGCGATCTGATGCAGGCCATGGATGCATTTTACCGTGGGGATATGCATGGTTTACCAGCGATAAACAAAGTCATAATTGCACTACTGCCGAATATGGATGGAGCCGTTGACATTAAGGACTTTAGGCCTGTCAGCCTGGTGCACGGGGCGGTGAAGATCTTTTAGAAGGCGCTGTCAAATAGGATTGCACCGAGCTGCCAAGATTAGTGTGAAACCACCAGAGTGCATTTATCAAGGGCAGGTCAATTCATGATAACTTCATGCTCGTGCAATGCATGGCGCAGCATATGCATGCCCTCCGGGAAACTTTGATCATGCTCACGTTTGACATCTCTAAGGCCTTCGATTCCGTGCACTGGCCTTTCCTGGTGGAAGTTCTCAAGCAAATGAGATTTGTTACACAGTGGATCTTGTGGGTCTGCAGCATCTTGGCTAATTCAAGCACACGGATTATGGTAAACGGTACTCCTGGGAAGCTAATATATTACCAAAAGGGGCTCATGCAAGGGGATCTAATATCCCCAATGTTGTTTATCCTAGTCATGGAGCCCCTGCGCAGAATGTTCGAGTTGGCCACTGTCCGTGGCGCACTAGCACCATTGGCAAGAACGGGAATGAAGCAGCGGGTCTCAATGTTCGCGGATGACATCATGATCTTCCTTAAACCAAACACCATGAACCTGTAGATGTGTACATCGCTCAAGCATGTATTTGGAGAAACCTCGGGGCTACGTGTTAACCTATCAAAGAGTGACACATTGCCTGTACACTGTTCCACGGAGATCATGGAAAGAGTGGAGCAAATTCTGGGCTGCCCAATGGGGACGTACCCATGCAAATACCTCAGTCTTCCAGTATCTATCCGAAAACAATCCACAGCTCAGTTGAATAGCTTGGTGGACAAGCTTGCAGGGCAACTACCCAACTAGAAGGCCGCGTGCATGCCCAAGAGTGGACGTCTTATCCTAGTGCAGTTCGTGTTGTGTGCTATATCGATCCATGCAATGATGGCGCTCGACCTATCGTAGACGATAATAACGGCCATGAACAAATTCTGTCGTGGGTTCCTTTGGTGTGCTATGGCTCGGGCTAATGGAGGGCAGTGTGCGGTGGCTTGGGAGCACGTGTGCTCATCCAAGTGGGCAGGAGGTTTAGGTATCCCAAACCTTAGATGACATTGTGGTGCAATCCAGATGGCCGTGGTTACAAAGGTCCAATTCGTCCAGACCATGGGCTGAGTTCAGCATAAAGCTCCCAGAAGAAACCATGCAAATATTCCGAGAAGCAGCTCGATCGACCGTGAGAGCTGGAAGAACAACTATGTTTTGGGAGGATCGTTGGTTGCACGGGATGAGAGTACAAGAGATCGCACCCAACTTGCATCGGAAGGTGGCCAGGTGTGCACGCTCCACGCGCACAGTTCAGCAGGCCCTAGAGAAGGGCACTTGGGCAGCGGATGTAGGACCGGAGCTCACGACAGAAATGCTACAGGAATACCTAGCACTATGGTCGAGAGTGCAGACGATCCAGTTACAACCGGACCATGTAGATACTATCAGTTGGGCCTGGGAGCAGATGACCGTCATTCCACACGTTCGGCCTATGACGCGAAATTCTGGGGCCGGGAGGTCATTCCCATGGCAGACTTCACTTGGAGCTCTAGCGCACCATTGCGGTGCCAACTCTTCGCATGGTTGGCCCTCAAGAATAGGTGTTGGACCTCGGACAGATTGGCGAGACGTCGACTGGACCATCAAGATGCTTGCCCCTTTTGTGACCAGGCAGAAGAATCAATTAATCACATTCTGCTGGAATGCATGTTCACAAGGGAAGCATGCACGGTGCTGTGTCATGCCTTGGGCAGACCGGAATGAGTGCCGACAAGGGTAAACTCACTTTAGGACTTGTGCATCGACAGAACTGGAAACAAGGCCGCTAGGAAAGATGTTAGGACACTATTCCTGCTGGTGATTGCTACTTCTTGAGCTTGCGTTGGTTTTCCCCTCGAAGAGGAATGGGTGATGCAGCAAAGTAGAGATAAGCATTTCCCTCAGTTTGAGAACCAGGGTATCAATCTAGTAGGAGACTGATAACCCACAAGTATAGGGGATCGCAACAGTTTTCGAGGGTAGAGTATTCAACCCAAATTTATAGATTCAACACAAGGGGAGCCAAACAATATTTGCAAGTACTAGCAACTGAGTTGTCAATTCAATCGCACCTGGAGATTAATTATCTGCAGCAAAGTGATCAGTAGCACAATAATATGATAGCTTTCATAGTAGTGGTAGCAGCAACAGTAACGGTAACAGTGATAGTAATAGTTTTGTAGCAGTGACAATAGTAACAACAACAGTAGTAACTAAGCAAGATCAATATGTAGGAAAATCGTAGGCATTGGATCGGCGATTTGTTGGATGATATTCATCATCTAACAGTTACAACCTAGGGCGATACGGCACTAGCTCCAGTTCATAAATATAATGTAGGCATGTATTCCGTAAATAGTCATACATGCTTATGGAAAGAACTTGCATGACATCTTTTGTCCTACCCTCCCGTGGCAGCGGGGTCCTATTGGAAACTAAGGGATATTAAGGCCTCCTTTTAATAGAGAACTGGAACAAAGCATTAACACACGGTGAATACATGAACTCCTCAAACTACAGTCATCACCGGGAAGTGTCCCGACTATTGTCACTCCGGGGTTGCCAGATCATAACACGTAGTAGGTGACTATAACTTGGAAGATCGGATCTAGAACATTGATATAATGGTGATAACATAAATGGTTCAGACCTGAAATCATAGCACCCAGGCCCAAAGTGACAAGCATTAAGCATGGCAAAGTCATAGCAACATCAATCTCAGAACATTAATGGATACTAGGGATCAAGCCCTAACAAAACTAACTCGATTATATGATGAATCTCATCCAACTCCTCACCGACCAGCAAGCATATGAAGGAATTACTCACTCCCGTTGGGGAGCATCATGGAATTGGCGATGGAGAAGGGTTGGTGATGATAAAGATCGAAGATCCCGCTCTTCGGAGCCCCAAACGGACTACAGATCTAGCCTCCTGATGAAGAACGGGAGGTGGCGGCGGCTCCGTCTCGTGAAACGCGATAATTCTTCCTCCCTCATTTTTTTGGAAATATGTGATTTTATAGCGTCGGTTTCAGGGTCTGCGGGGCCACCAGGTAGGGACAACCCACCTGGGTGCGCCTGGAGGGGGGGAGGCACCCTGGTGGGTTGTGCCCACCCAGGTGCCCCCCTTCAGTGGTTGTTGGCTCCAGAAATTATCTTTTATTGAAGAAAAAATCCTCGCAAAGTTTCATTCCAACCCGAGAACTTTTATTTCTGCACAAAAACAACACCATGGTAGTTCTGCTGAAAACATCGTCAGTCCGGTTTGTTTCATTCAAATCATGCAAATTAGAGTCCAAAACAAGAGGAAAAGCGTTAGGAAAAGTAGATACGACGGAGACGTATCAACTCCCCCAAGCTTAAACCTTTGCTTGTCCTTAAGCAATTCAGTTGATAAACTGAAAGTGAAAAAGAAAAACTTTTACGAACTCTTTTGCTCTTGTTTACATAAACAAGCTTAAACAACACCCAAGTTTTCAGCCAAGATTATAGCTAACCATGTCGACAATAACTGTTAAAAATTATATTAACTCATATCAATGACATAATCAGCTAGCGAGCAATAATAAGATATTTCAAACAACAACACGTTATCAAAACAACCATGATATAATATGACAATAGTGGTATCTCACTAGCCCTTTCTGAGATCGCAAAATATAAATGCAGAGCACCTCCAAAGTTCAAGCAACGACTAAATATTGTAATTCATGGTAGAAAAGATCCAGTCATGATGCACCCAACATTAGCTACACACAATGCATGAGGATGACAATAGTGCTCTCAGGTTCTGGCGCTTATTTGAGAAGGTGATGACACAACATAAAAGTAAATAGATAGTCCCTTCGCAGAGGGAAGCAGTGATTCGCAGCGGTGCCAGAGCTCAAGTTTTCAAAACAGGGGTAAATGAAAATTTGAGAAATGCACCCTTCTTGTTTTCTTCGCGACCATTAGTTATCGGTATCTTCCATGCTAAACACATTAGCGGCGGTTCCCAAGCGATAAAAGTAAAGGTTTACTCCCCCTCCACCAACAATCACACTCCACGGCTTGTCCGAAACAACGGGTGCCGTCCATACCAACAATAGTCTCGGGGGAGTTTTGTTTAATTATTTGCAATTTGAGTTCGGGACTGGGAATCCCTATTACCGTCCCTCTTGTGCAAGGACGACTGAATACACACTCATCATGAGAATAACCCTCTTAGCATGGAAGATATTGACTACCTCATGTCGCTCTATGAACAATCCAGGCACACAAAAAGGATATTTATTTGAAGTTTTTAGAGGTGGCACATGCAAATTTACTTAGGACGGCAGGGTAATACCGCATATAGGTAGGTATGATGGACTCATCTGGAATAACTTGGGTCTCAGGTTTTTGATGCACAAGCAAAATTCCCACTTAGTACAGGCGAAGGCTAGCAAATAGGCTGGGAAGCGGCCAACTAGAGAGCGAAAACGGTCATGAACATGCATTATGCATAAGTAACATTGGATACTAGCATGAGTAGGATATGAACACCATGAACATAAATATCATAGAGGCTATGTTGGTTTTGATTCAACTACATGCATGAACATGTGCCAAGTCAAGCCACTTGAACATTCAGAGGAGGATACCACATCATCATACTACATCACAATCATTTTAACGCAATGTTGACATCCAAGAAAAATCACTATTCACTCCTAGCTACTTATGCATGGCATAAGAAACTATAATCTCTAATTGTCATTCCGAACATGTTTGATCATAATAGGCTGAATCATGGATAGTAGGTTAAACATATTTACAAAAACAGAACAAGTCGAGTTCATACACGTTTCTCTCGGCCACAGCCAGTTCATCAAATATCATCATTATTGCCTTTCACTTGCACGGACGAACGATATGAAAATAATAATAGTGCAAGAGTGCCGTGGACTAAGCTGGAATCTGCAAACATTTCATTCAAAAGGAGAAGACAAGGTAATATAGGCTCTTTGTTAGATCAACAATAATGCATATGAGAGCCACTCAACATTTTCATCGTGGTCTTCTCCTCGGTATGAGTCAATAGAAAGAAAAAGAAATTCAGAGAAACACACTAAAAATGTTTTTAGAGTTTTTGGTTTTTCTTGAACGAGCAAATAAAAGGGAAAAAGAAAAACGAGAAAGAATATTTACACGGGATAGCTCCCAACAAGTAAAAGAAGAATAAGGAAATCTTTTTGAGTTTTTCTTTTTAGTGCTACAACAATTCAAACTAGGAAGTAAAACCGAAAAGAAGCAGGAAATATATTTTTGGATTTCTCAAAGTTTTTCAAACACACAAGAAGAAAGCGAGAAAATAAATTTAACATGGATAATACAATGAAAGAGTGTGGACACCGACAACTGAAATGAAATGTGTAAACATGAATGTAATGTCGATGGAAATACTTACTCCCCCAAGCTTAGGCTTTTAGCCTAACTTGGTAATCACCACTTGAAGAAACCATGCGGTCCTATGTTGAAATGCTGAGGAGCGGGCACCTGAGAGTCCCACTCCTAAGGCTCTTCCTCTGCCGCACCTAGGTTGTTCCGGTAGGCGACAATGTCCTCAGGCATAATCCTGTATCCGCCCCTGGTAATAGGATCAAACATAGCAGGCGCAGGCAACGGAATAACATCACGAGTAATCTCACCGAAGACCAAGTTATATGGAACATCCATAGTGGTGTTCTCGCTATCAATAAAGTGGTGGTGTGCCATAGCCGCGCGATCCAGATAAACCTTGGGCAAAAGATAATCATGCTGGCGTATCTGAATGTTAAAGTGAGTCGCCAAGCGAGTAGCGTAAATACCACCATGTATTTTTCCCTTGGATATGTTAATGTGGAGGCGACGTGCCACAATAGCTCCCAAGCTATAAGTGTTGTCACCGTAAAGTGCACGACGTAAAACAGCAAAGTCTGGAGCACTGAGTGCACCTACCTTCTCCCTAGCAAGCAAACACTTCGTAATGAATAGAGCAAAATAATGTACAGCCGGAAAGTGTAAGCTAGTGGCAGTGACACTCGATACCCCTCTCTCATCCCCCACTATCAGAGTACGGTAAAAACCATCAAACTCCACGGGCCTAGGCTCTACTAAACCACCATCAGAAGGAAGCAAGCATATGTCACAAAATTCAGTAAGCGGTATCTGATGGGGTTCATCATATAAGTTAAACTGCACCTCAGGGGGATTAATCCTACTCAAGAAATTAAAACTTTGCACAAAGGAATTTGTGAGGAGATGATACTGTTTACATTCAGATGTGATGAATTCGGTGAGGCCGGCATTAGCAGCATATTGTGCAAACTCCTCAAGGGTTCCGGCCCCTTCCATGAACGGGTTATGTGGCCATTCGCACGGCCGTACCTCCGCCATTCTCCAGTTATGGAGATCACTGTCAGATGACTCCCCAATAATTCCCTTGGAGTTCTTCTTGAAACAAACTTCCTAAAGATACTCATCTTTTTCCTATGAACAAAATTCTAAAAAATTTAGTCCACAAAAATTTTCTCAACAAAACTTCACAAGACTGAAAGCAACTACTCATAAGGATGCATAGAGGCCATAGCAAACATTCAAACTACTTAGAAAACTCTAAGAATTCAACATGGAAGCTCGTCTACAGCAACACCAAGAGTAGCTAATTATTCAAAATACAAAGCACTAAAGCAAAAACTAATTGGACCAACGGAGGAGTCACATACCAAGCAACAATCCCCCGAAACCGTTTCGTAAACGGAGCTTCGAGCAAAGAGATCAAAATCCGCGGGTTTGAGAGTAAGAACACAAGAGAGAGAGAGAGAGAGAGAGCAATGGTGATTTTTTTCTAGAGGTAGGTGATGATGTGGGATGAAGAGATAAGTGAGGGGGACCACAACCCACCAGGGTGCGCCTGGGGGTCCTGCCGTGCCCAGGTGGGTTGTGCCCACCTGGTGCACCTACCTCTGATGTTATTTCATAAAAAATTCTTAAATATTCAGAAAAAATCGTATTAAATTTTCAGAGCATTCTGAGAACTTTTATTTTCGGGTCATTTTTTATTTCACGGGAAATTCAGGAAATAGACAAAACATGGCATTTTATTTTATTTAACTAATAAAAACAAAAAACAAAATTTAGGGACAGAAGGTAGTGCTCACTAAATTCATCAACTTCATACCTCTAAAAAATGATCAATTAATAAGGTTGATCAAGTCTTATTAACAACCACTTTTGATTAGCATGAAACCGAAGAACTTCCGTAAATCACTAAGTTACCTCAACGGGGATATGAATGTCCCCAACAATAAGCATTTCATATTTCTTTTTAACAGTAGGTAGAGGTAGTTGAAAACTTCCAATAGTGATTGTCGGAGATTTTTCAATAACATTAGTACCATTCACTTGGAATTGTTTCTTCGAAAGGTGCACCGTATGCTCATTACCATTGATATGAAAAGTGACCTTACTTTTATTGCAATCAATAACAGCCCCTGCAGTATTCAAGAAGGGTCTACCAATGATAATCGACATGTTGTCGTCCTCGGGTATCTCAAGTATAACAAAGTTAGTCAAAATAGTAACATTAGCAACAACAACGGGCACATCCTCACAAATATCAATAGGTATGGCAGTTGATTTATCAGCCATTTGCAAAGATATTTCAGTAGGTGTGAGTTTATTCAACTAAAGTCTTTTATATAAAGAGAAAGGCATAACACTAACACCAGCTCCCAAATCACATAAAGCAGTTTTCACATAATTTCTTTTGATGGAGCAAGGTATAGTTGGTATTCCCGGATCTCCAAGTTTTTTAGGTACTCCACCTTTAAAAGTATAATTAGCAAGCATGGTGGAGATTTCAGCTTTCGGTATTTTTCTCTTATTGGTGATGATGTCTTTCATGTACTTTGCATAAGGAGGCATTTTTAAGATATCAGTCAAGCGAGTACGCAAAAAGACTGGCCTCAGCATTTCAGCAAAGTGTTCAAATTCTTCATCATCTTTCTTTTTAGTTGACTTAGGTGGAAAGGGCATAGGTTTTTGAACCCATGGTTCTCTTTCCTTACTGTGTTTTCTAGCAACAAAGTCTTTTTTATCATATATTTTATTCTTGGGTTGTGGGTTCACTACTGCAGGATGGTCCAAATACGACACTACGATCAGAGACCCTTCGACGAAACTGTGTGCGATGCCATAATCGCAAACGGTGATGTAAAAAAATCCGTCAAAAAAGGTGTAAAACATTTGCGATGACGGATGCATCAAACATGGTTCAGATTTTAGTTGCGTGTGCGATGTAGGGCATACGGCTCAGTTCAATTAACTGTTTGGGATGAGGAGGAACAAAAGAAACGGGCAGCCAGATGAAGGTGTGTGTGATATATAGCATACAGTTTACTAGGATGAACTGTGTGTGATTAGGCAACACAATGGAAACGGTTCAACTGAACAAGATGTGTGTCATACGCGGCAAACATGTCCGTAATCAGAAATGTGTGCGAAGACCAATAATAACACAGACGATTGCTGCTAAAAAGCCGTGTGATTTGCTCTGTCTACAGTAGAATAACATGTATATATATATAACTGAAATAAACATCCAATTACATAAGTGACTATACAGATCATTCGCACACACCTCAGTAAACAATTGCATGCATTCTAAAGTAGGAGAAACGATCCTCTAGTCATCTACTTCTTGTGACGCTCCCGCCACTGCTATGTGGCACGATCCCTCATCTGGGTCAGGAAGAAGACAGTTCCTCATGTCAACGATCCTCCTGTACATCTCGTAGCTTGTGTACGCGTCCATGGCCGCGTACTTGACAAGTTGTTCATCCAGTCTCTCATGCCACACACTGTGCCAGGCGTTCCTGTCCTTATTGCTCTCATTCTTCATCTTCATGTAGTAGGGGTCGATGATGGCCGAGGCGAGGTCAACCAGGGAGTTCAGTTTGTTTCTATCGCTGCCCCATACCATGTAGTCGTGCTGGATATTGACAAGATTCGGGCATTTCAAGCCCGAAACATTGAGCGCTTTTAGATCGTTGGTGGTGTCCACCGCAGCGAAACTGTAGTCGGAGCTGTTGATAAACCTGGAGAAACGCTCAAAGGCGTTGTGGCCAGGTGGTAGTGGTAGATGAGGACGTCATGTCACACACACAACTGGGCGACGGCAACCTTCTGATCGTGCCCGGCACGACCCATGGTGTACTCGAGGTCGAAGTCGACCACTTGGTACTTGTCCTCGGCAAGGAACTGCTCCATAGTTTGGATGGAGCTCTCCACCAAGACCGGATCATTCGTGTACACCACCGAGAGAGCCTTCCCCCTCACGTGGGTGTCCATGACGTGTTGCGTGGTGAACTGCCCGCCGTTGTCGTCATCGGCCGCTGGGAGCGCCATTGGAGCCACGGGGAGCGCCATTGGAACCACTGGATGTACTCTCTGTATGTGTCCTCGTGGGTGTGCTTATTGTGTCGTGTGAGACGAGAGATGAAGGTAAATGGTCGTAGGAATAAAAGGGGGCCGGGCGGCGTGGATTCTCGGCGCGTCCGCATGGTAGTTTTTGCAGCGGGTAATTGCATCGTCGCGCCGCGCCCAGCGCAACTGCATGCACACGAACATGTGTGATCGTGCGCCGGCCCCAAACACTGGCAGCGCACGTGGAGGGATGAGGGCAGAGCACCCGGTGGGACGCGAGAGAAGAGCGCGCGCGGCGGGACGCGAGCAGAGCGCGCCGCGACCGCCTGAACCGCAAGCAACCCCACGCATAGAGCAGTCGAACACGCAGAAAATGGTCGCCTACAAGCCGGCTGACAGTTGCATCGCTGCGTAGAGAGCGGCTGTGTGCTACCACCTCCGTCTAGTCTATAGTCCCCTTTATATTCTGTGCCATACTTTGCCCTCAAATTTAACCAAGAAAATGTTAATGCATGTTATAAAAACTATATAATTGGAAAGTATGTTCACATACGAATCCAACTTATAATCTTTGGCGACATGCATTCGTATTCTATTAGTTAAATCATACTTATAACCAGGACGGGGGTATAGTAGGTAATTAAATCGCAAACGTTTTTTTTATTAACCGTATGTGTACGTGGCCTTTCGTCCTCCTCTCGCACGTCTTGTCACCCCACTGCCGCAGACGGCTTACAGCGCAAGTTTGCGCAGCACGTGGGGGCGTTCTTTTGGCCAAACGGCGGTGCCAATGAATCGTCGGTTAGCCCATTCCCGCGCAACCTTGCAGGTTCCCGCGCAAGCTTCCTGCCCGACTCGGTGAAATCCCCCAAAATCCCAATGCTTATCGGCCTGCTATAAAACCCTCACGGCCGGCGAGTCCTGCGTCGCATTTCCCCCTCCCTCCCTGTAGCTTATCTCGTCTGCTTCTCCCACAATCGCCAATGGTACCGGTCCGTCGTCATCGCTCAGCCACTCCGCCATCATCAGAGGACAGCTCCAGCTGGGAGGCTACACCGTGGCGGCAGCGCAGTCCCCGGCGTAGTGTAGTGCGTGTGGCGTCCCTGTTGGGTGTGCGTGGAACACCCACCAGATGCGCCGCCACCGGTGCCCGTCGGCAGCTGTTGCCGGCCACCGTTGCCACCACACCACCATCGAAAGCCAGGGCCATTGCCCGCTCTGCCGCCGCGGCCCGAAGGAGGGAGGTGGCGGTCGTGGCCGCCACCCCACTGCCGGCCACCGTGGCCATCACCCGCTCCGCCACCGCGGCCCGAAGGCGGGAGGTGGTGGTCGTGGACGCCACCCCTTCGTCGGCCGCCGTGGCCGCCAGCCCACCGTCGACCGCCGGGGTCATCACCCGCTCCGACACCGCCACCCGAAGGCGGGAGGCGGAGGTGGATGCCCGCACGTGCGTCAGCGACCTTGCGCGCTACACCGAGTTCCTGCGGGAGGAGGAGGAGCGCCTCGTTGAGCATGCAAAGAGCCTTATCGCCGCCGTGGCCGCAGCACACGCCGACTCAGAGGCGAGGAATCAGGATATCTACAAGGAGAACCACCGCTTCGAGACGGGTCGTCTGGAGCGGCAGAGGGCGTTCGAGGTGAGCGTCGCTGAAGCTGCAACAACGGAAGGCACCGTATTGCGGTTGCCCTGCTCGTCGGTAGGCTCCTCCTCCTCCGCCTCTTACTGAGCACGCTCGGCAGAGGAGAGGCAGCCGGAAGTAGTACAAAGCCCCTCCATAGTAGTAGTAGTATTTAGGGGCTATTTTGTTCAGTTCATCTGACTATAGATGTGGTGGAATTGTACAACGTACTTAAAATTAGCTAGTATATATAGTTGAACTAGCTATTTCAGTACGTGGTTGGCAACAATTGGGGAAAAGTTTGGTCGGTTCAGCTGTCGAGTTGAACTGTTTGTATAAATTAAGAACGACTACTTAATCTATGAATGAAATCTATGCTT
This sequence comes from Triticum aestivum, assembly GCF_018294505.1. Lineage (NCBI taxonomy): Eukaryota > Viridiplantae > Streptophyta > Magnoliopsida > Poales > Poaceae > Triticum > Triticum aestivum. The sequence goes on along the minus strand of NC_057811.1, from coordinate 404,869,118 downwards.
AATTACTGAATTTTAGTTGCAAAACTTAAATACTGCTAGTGATTTATAGCTTCATATTTTGACAAATCGCAGTGTTACAAGGTTGACAAATGGCAATGTTACTATATCAACAAATGTCTATCTTTCTAGTTTGACAAATGGTAACATACCCAATATGACAGATGCAAATTGCACCTAATTATTTGTAAGTGGTTGCACACGGGTCATCCAAAAGAACCGTTTGCGTTGAAGAGATGCACAAATCCTGCTCTCACTTTGCGTCATGTCGTCCCGGGCGGGGGGCGGGAGGACGGCAGCTGGCAGCGCTGAGAGGTAGCGTTCGATGGCGGCGTCCCATGCCGCTGAGGGGGGCGCACGCACGGAGAGGAAGGCGGGCGGCCATGGATGTCAAAGGGCTCGCTTCCCAGTGAGCCTGCGCATTCGAGGACAACTTGCACGCCTCTCGGTCAGCCTGCGCACCAGACTACGATCGCACGCCTCCCGTTCAGTCAAGGTCAAGCAGCTGTCCGCACGGCACGTCCTACAAATATTAAAACCAAGACACGTGGCGTCACGTGAATGGTTAATAGAATGCACACGGTTTTAATTATACAAACGTTTGAGATATTAAAGTGGCAGCTATTTTTTTAAAATGCCTTTGTTGGTTGTCAATATTCGAGTGCGCCTTCTCTCAAAATGGACACGAAAAATACCACAGCATGTCGGGTGCCATTCCATGATAGCATGCCAAGTTTCATGAATTTCAGACGAGTTTTGGATTAACTAGAATTTAAAAATAAAGTATGTCAACGTTTGGCCGGCAATCAACGGTGCCCTGGTGTTTGAAATTCATTCCCATTTCTTGCATGGGACCTAAGCATGCACCCAAGGACACAGATTTGATTTTTCAACCAATTTATATGCACTGGAGCATGTGCATGTGGTTCAAATTTGAATTATGCACACAAATGCATTGAAAACTTAGTTAATGCATAAACATGTCCAAACGAACCCCGAAAAATCACAAAATTGACACAACACTCCTGTTGTTCTATGTTGACATGAGAAAAATTTGAAAGCAATAAGAGGCAATGGATATCGTTTCGTCCCCAAAGGTGGGACGTTCCCTACCGAAACCATCATGCTTGTTGTGAGAAGCTCTGGTTTGTGAGAAGCATATACCCAAACCTGCCCCAAATGGGACAAAAATTTACCACGCATGTTGATGCCGCTCCATGATAGCATGCCAAGTTTCATGAATTTCAGACGAGTTTTGGATTTACTAGAATTTAAAAACCAGGCATCTCAATGTTTTGCCGGCAATCAACGGTGCCCTGGTGTTTGAAATTCATTCCCATTTCTTGCATGGGACCTAAGCATGCACCCAAGGACACAGATTTGATTTTTCAACCAATTTATATGCACTGGAGCATGTGCATGTAGTTCAAATTTGAATTATGCACATAAATGCATTGAAAACTCAGTTAATGCATAAAAATGTCCAAACGAACCCCGAAAAATCACAAAAATTGACACAACACTCCTGTTGTTCTATGTTGACACGAGAAAAATTTTGAAAGCAATAAGAGGCAATGGATATCTTTCGTCCCCAAAGGTGGGACGTTCCCTACCGAAACCATCATGCTTGTTGTGAGAAGCTCTGGTTTGTGAGAAGCATATACCCAAACCTGCCCCAAATGGGACAAAAATTTACCACGGCATGTTGATGCCGCTCCATGATAGCATGCCAAGTTTCATGAATTTCAGACGAGTTTTGGATTTACTAGAATTTAAAAACCAGGCATCTCAATGTTTTGCCGGCAATCAACGGTGCCCTGGTGTTTGAAATTCATTCCCATTTCTTGCATGGGACCTAAGCATGCACCCAAGGACACAAATTTGATTTTTCAACCAATTTATATGCACTGGAGCATGTGCATGTAGTTCAAATTTGAATTATGCACATAAATGCATTGAAAACTCAGTTAATGCATAAAAATGTCCAAACGAACCCCGAAAAATCACAAAAATTGACACAACACTCCTGTTGTTCTATGTTGACACGAGAAAAATTTTGAAAGCAATAAGAGGCAATGGATATCGTTTCGTCCCCAAAGGTGGGACGTTCCCTACCGAAACCATCATGCTTGTTGTGAGAAGCTCTGGTTTGTGAGAAGCATATACCCAAACCTGCCCCAAATGGGACAAAAAATTTACCACGACATGTTGATGCCGCTCCATGATAGCATGCCAAGTTTCATGAATTTCAGACGAGTTTTGGATTTACTAGAATTTAAAAACCAGGCATCTCAATGTTTTGCCAGCAATCAACGGTGCCCTGGTGTTTGAAATTCATTCCCATTTCTTGCATGGGACCTAAGCATGCACCCAAGGACACAATTTGATTTTTCAACCAATTTATATGCACTGGAGCATGTGCATGTAGTTTAAATTTGAATTAGCAGATAAATGCATTGAAAACTCAGTTAATGCATAAAAATGTCCAAACGAACCCCGAAAAATCACAAAAATTGACACAACACTCCTGTTGTTCTATGTTGACACGAGAAAAAATTTGGAAGCAATAAGAGGTTATGGATATCATTTTGTCCCCAAAGGTGGGACATTCCCTACCGAAACCATCATGCTTGTTGTGAGAAGCTCTGGTTTGTGAGAAGCATATACCCAAACCTTCCCAAATGGGACAAAAAATTTACCATGGCATGTTGATGTCGCTCCATGATAGCATGCCAAGTTTCATGAATTTCAGACGAGGTTTGGATTTACTAGAATTTAAAAATTAGGTATCTCAATGTTTAAGGTCGAGTGACGGTGGTAGGGTGTTTGACATTCATTCCCATTTCTTGCATGGGACCTAAGCAGGAAACCAAGGACACAAATTTGAATTTTCAACTAATTTATATGCATTAGAGCATGTGCTTGTAGTTCAAATTTGAATTATGCACATGAATGCACTGAAAACTCAGTTAATGTATAAAAACGTCCAAGCGAACCCCGAAAAATCCCAAAAATTGACACAACACTCCTGTTGTTCTATGTTGACACTACGAAAAAATTTGAAATCAAGAAGAGGCAACGGATATCGTTTCGTCCAGAAAGGTGAAACGTTCCCTGCCGAAGCCATCACACTTGTTGTGAGAAGCTCTGGTTTATGAGAAGCTTATACCCAAACCTTCCCCAAATGGGACAAAAAATTTACCACGTCAATTGATGCCGCTCCATGATAGCATGCCAAGTTTCATGAATTTTGGACAAATTTTGGATTTACTAGAATTACAAAAGCAAGTACGTCGACGTTTGCCGGAGAGCCACGGTGCCATGGTGTTCGAATTTCATCCCCATTTCTTGCATGGGAAATAAGCATAAACCCATGGACACATATATGTTTACAACCCATGTTGGTGCACCGGAGCATGTGCATGTAGTTTAATTTTGAATTGTGCACTTGAAATGGCTAGAAAACCAATTTAATGTATAAAATGTTCAAACAAACCCTGAGTAATTCGAATTCTTTTACGACACACATATAGTTGCATGTTCACTCTAGATAAAAGGTCTAGCAATTCAAACACCGTCCATTGCCGCTGTGACCCCATTATGTAATTCAAATCAAGATGAAAAATCAAGTAGATCGCACACAGTTTATTATCACCAACCGTGTCAGATGCAGCACAAAATATCCTGGAGCACCGTCGGTGTATAGTACGCCTATGGCTTACGCGAGAAGGTGCGTCGGCTACAGTCCACAGCCGGCGTCTCAAGCACACTAGCTCGCTCCCCAAATATCATTTCACTGTTCAATCGTCGCCGGTGAAAGATGGGTATGTGGACCCGCGTCGTGAGAGCAACTTTGGTGGCCCACTCCGGTGAGAGCGCGGCCGCAGCCGCCATGCGCGTGCTAACAAGGTGCATGAGCGCGGCCGCATTCTGTGACCGGGCGGCCATGGCAGCCCAAACGGCCGCTGTTGCTTCTCAGGTGGCGGCAGCAGCATCTGGCTCGGGGATAACAACTGGCGAGAGCGGCACAGTAGCTATCCGTTCCATAGTGGCGGCCTTAGCCCTAATGGAGACCGCCCACGACCATGTCGAGGCCGCCCACGCCTAGATCCTGGTGGTCACCACATAAGTCGAACGAAGCTTCTCCGACAACGGTCGGCAACCCACGACCGAGGAGCTCGCAATTGCCAAGAGCGTTCGAGCAGCCGTCCATTCCTCCGCCGCATACCTTGCGACGATGGAGCCCGCCCAAGCCCAGATCACGTCCGCCCATGCCCAGCTCGCGGGGGCCTTTTCCAAAGAGATGGCGGATGCGGATGGCGAGATGCTTGCCGAGTATGGTGTGATGGATGCCATGGAGCCCCTTCCACAGGAGGCCGTCGGGTGGGAGCTGGACATGGATGCGGCGACGGAGATCAACGAGCACCAGCCGTAGTAGTACTCTTTGTTTTGTTTAATTAAGAGCACCGATCTTTAATTTGTTAGGGTAATGTTTAGGTCAGCTAGCTCTGTTTAATTGCTGAACTTGCTCGATTAAGAAGTGTGGGTGTGCTGTAGTCTCCTTTGTGTACCCAAATTATGCAATGACGTGGATGACCACTGTAACCATGGAAATTCGAACCAAAAATTTTGACATTCAAACTCATCACACACAGGTTAAGCTATCTGAATCGTTTGTGATGTTCACATATCATACACAGTTCTGAGTAAGGGACCGTGTCTGATGACACGTTGCGCGCCAGTTTTTTCGCTGAAGCGATTCCAAATTTTTGGCTTCCGCGGAAATATCTACCTCCCCGCCCCCTCCCCCTTACCAAAAGCCACATTTCCCCTGTTTCCGCCTTCCTTTCCAAGTTGAAACCTTCACTCCTTGCTTGCAGTGCCACCTCCTCGTCGGTGTCCCTCCTTCACGCTGCTCGGCCTCGTCTATCTAGGCAGGTAATCCACACCCGACTCCCATACTCCTCCTCCTTCCATGGCCCACATGCCCTGACCACTGGCGCGAGCACGACACCCTCCACCCAAATCACCGACCCCTCCACCAAATAAGTGCGGCCCTAATCCATGGTTCATGCAGTATAGCCGGGATCTCAAGGAGCATTTGGCAGCGGAGAAGCAAATCGCGGCCGCACGCGTGGATGAGGTCGCGATGGCTGCCATTCGTGACGACCCCCAGATCTTGGAGGAGCACCTTTCCATTTGCTAGCTATGCCGGTTAAGCATGCTCGGTTTACCCGTTGCGTGTGCTGCTCCTGCCTTTCCTTCACAAATTCTAGTGAATTGTGCTATCTAATTTTACCATGCAATCTGTTGCTCTAGTGTATATGTTCTATATGTCATGCAGTGTGGTGCTCACTTATTAACTGTTTTGTTAATTAGTTGTCGTCTTCAGTTAACTGTTTGGTTCAATTCTGCAAATGTGATGTTCAATTCTTCAGGCTGCAATTTTGTATTGTCTTCCATGTGAGAAATAAATCGAATTTATCTTTACAAAATACATGAGAAACGAATACAATTGCTATATTTCCACGTTGTCAAGCATGCTTGGTTTGGTTATACATTGTGCAATGTGGTGCTCAGTTAACGTTTGGTTCATTTGTGTTGTGGTGTTTAGTTAACTGTTTGGTTCAATTCTGCAATGCGATGTTCAATAGTTGTGGGTGCATTCTGTTATTGTATACCATGTGAGGAATAAATTGAATTTGGCTGTAGTAAATACATGAGAAACAAATACAATTGCTACAATTGGCTGTAGTTAACTGTTTGGTTAACTGTCTGATCTTCTATTAGGAGTATATTATATTGTGCAATGTGGTGCTCAGTTAATGTTTGGTTCATTTGTTGTGGTGTTTAGTTAACTGCTTGCTTCAATTCAGCAATGCAATGTCCAATTGTCGTGGGTAGAATTTTGTATTGTTGTGCATGTGAGGAATAAATCGAATTTGGCTGCACTTAATACATGAGAAAACATATACAGGTGCTATATTTCCTAGTTCTTAATCATGCTTGGTTTGGGTAAATGGGTTTTCCGTGTGGCTTGAACTAATCTGATGAATCTGCAATGTGCTTATTTTCCATCAACATATTTTACTGATAGCATGCGAACCCTTACTTAACCTGATGACTAACTACCTTATATGTGTTGCAGGGAAACAATGGGAAGCACTGAGGTTTACAATCGAGGTTAGCACGTGCATGGTCCGTTGTCTAATAGCACATTATTGTGCAATTGCAGGAACCATTCTAATATTTAGGTTTTTAACAATTTGGTCTTGCACATGTAGGTCCTACTGTCAGAGGTTTTGACCCACTGTTCGACCCTTTTTGCATATGGGGAAATGAGTTGTCCATGAATATCAATCAAATCAAGAAACTCAGAAAGATTGTTAGGATAAAGAAATTAGCGACAAAAAACAACAAGATCTTTGTCTGCACAATGAAGAAGACATCAGTTCACTACAAGATGGTACTAACTATTATACGTTGCCTTTTTTTATTCCTTTGCCCCATTTCCAATATAGAGAAGATATTTATGCACATCCTTGTTTTCAGGCCTTTCCAAAGTAGTTCACTGATGATTACCTCTCAAACCACCTCTATGGTCAGGAGGCGAGGAAGGTTTTCATACAACACCCACGGTTCAATATTGAAGTGTTCCTGAAGAGGACGAAGGACGGACGATCAATCATCCACAGGCACTGGCCTAAAGTTGCAAAGACCTTCAACATGAATGAAGGCTCAATATTCGCCTTCTGCTTCAGCAGTTTTCCAGATGAGATGCATCTGTCTATATACCATCTATGATGCTAATTTCGAAAGGTTCTACATGTTGCATGTGAAACTTGGTGCTGGTGCAGTTGTGTAATGGGGTACCTGAGTGCTGAAGCTATATCATGTTGTACTCTGATGCATTTCAATTATGAAGTTCTGCTTCCTTAATATGGAAATGAAATATATTATGTGCTTAATATGAATGTCAATTAGATTAATAAATGGATTATTAATAATAGGGCAATTAGCCTACTAATGGTGAATTAGCCTGCTAATTGGGTTTTGCTATTGCAAACGGTTGTTGAAAAAATACGGTGGGCGATGACCTCAGGCAACACATATAGTTTCTAGGAATAAACCGTGTTGGATCAATGAACAATCACACATGACTTTCTCTTGAAAACTGTTTGCATTAGGCCACCTTGCGTAAACGTTTGCCACATAAAAACTATGTGTGATGGACAGCCTTTGCCACACAGTTTCTGTCAGATCTCGGGTTCCGGCAAAACCCTTAAGGTTCGAACTCTGGGGTGCGTGCGAAGTTCTCCCCCTGCCGATCCATGTCCTAGCTTCTCTAAGATCTCAAGGGCTAACTCGACGAACTTGCAACACAAAGAACACAAGATTTATACTGGTTCAGGCCACCGTTGTGGTGTAATACCCTACTCTAGTGTAGTGGTGGTGGATTGCCTCTCGGGCTGAGGATGAACAGTTACAAGGGGAAGAACAGCCTCCTGAGGTTGAGGTGTTCTTGTGCTCTGTGTGTGGGTGCGGATTGGCTCAAGATCAGATGCCTGAGGCCTAGTTTCCTCCTACTGTGGTGGCTAGTCCTATTTATAGAGGCCCTGGCCCTCTTCCCAAATATTGAGCGGGAAGGGAGCCAACAACGGCCAATTTGAAAGGGGACAGCTAGTACAGCTTATCCTGACAAAAGTAGTCTTCGCCTGCCAAAGGCTCTGGTGGTGACGCCGCCTTGGGCTCCATGGCGACCTCCGTCTTGCCGTCCTGTTGGTCTTGGTCTCGTTGCACTGATATAGAAACATTTGCTTGACGCCTCGGTACTCCGCGCCTGCGCTGGCCCCCTTAGCACCGAAGAGGAAACAAGTACACTGTGCGCGCTGGCGCCCGCCTGGTCTCGGTCATCATGGCTCACGTCACGAGAACCTCGCGAGGTTTGCCTTGCCTTGATCTCTCTGCCCCTCGCGAGCAAACCTGGTGAGGCCGCTCCTAAGGAGGTCTTGTGTCGTCCGCCTCGCGAGGCTTGGCCCCTCGCGAGGGTCTTGAATGCTTGTTGGTGAAGATGGGCCGTACGGGCCCGCTTGCAGAGCCACGCCATGGGCCGCAGGCAGGCAAGTCTGGGGACCCCCGTTCCTAGAACGCCGACAGTAGCCCCCGGGCCCAAGGCGCGCTCGGGCTTGGCTTCAAGGCGAAGCCAAAGGTTAAGTGCGGAGTGCCGCATGCCCCAATAGCCTGCGGCCTTGGTTGACGTGTGGCAGTTGATTGGACGTGGGCATCTTCGCTTCCCCACGCTGCCTCGGCAACTGCCCGACTGTCAAAAGGCTGGCGCAGATAGCGCTTGCCTTCATTGCTTCCTTTCGCCTTGCTCAGATCCCCTTTCTTGCGCCCTGCCTCCGAAATCCCTAGATCTGCTTCCATCCTCCATCGCATCAGCGACCAATGGCGCCGCGCAAGGTCAAGCCCTCCTTGTCGCCGGCTTGGTACGAACCAGCTCTCGACGCGCCCAACGTCTCGGAGAAGTGCCTCGCCGCCACGCGCTTGCTGACGGCGGCGGAGAGGAACGAGAGTGGGAAGACGGAGCTTCGGGTTGCCTCCGACACACCGGAACCTGAGGAGAGTACCTTTTTCCCCTTCTTCACGAGTAGCATCGCCGCGGGGCTGGTTCCCCCCTTTTCTGACTTCTTCTACCATGTCCGTGGCCACTACGGGCTGCATGCGCTACATCTTCATCCCAACTCCATCCTTCTCTTGTCCATCTTTGCCTACTATTGCAAGGCGTACCTCGGCGTGATGCCGTCCGTGGCTCTTCTGCGCCACTTCTTCTTCCTCCACGTCAGCGAGGGTCATATCTCTGGGTGCGCCAATTTCATCGTGGCCGGCAAGGCCAACTTGATCTCGAATACCGGGAAGAAGGCCGACAACCTCAGGGCCAAATGGGTCATGATGGGCGCCAAGTGCGTCCACCCGCGCTTGGTGCTACCGACGGAGATGCCCCAGTCCGACAAGGGGTGGTCTTGTGCAAAGCTTACTGATGAGCGGGCGTCGTCGGTGTTGGAGCAGATGAAGGCCGACTTGAAGCCGGGCAACGCGAGGGCGGCCAAAGTGACAGGGGCCATGCTCCTGAGGGAATTCTTGACGCTGCGCGTTGCTCCACTTCAGGCCCATATGCGCCCCTTGTGGAGGCTTGGAGATGAGGAGGACAAGATTCGCCTGAGCCTGGAGGCCTTGCCTAACGATGAGCTGTCCGTAGTTTTGCGCCTCTTGGTCGGGGACAACCAAGAGTACCCGCCGAGCGCCTTCGTTCCCCTGTTCCGCCACAAGGACTGGGAGCATATCGTGGTTTCCAGGCCGACTTTTGACGGTCGTGGGCTGGTGCCACCGGCGCCTATCGGGGCCCCTGCAGCGCTGAAGCCGGTGGAGCTGTCTTCTGACGAATCCCACGGGGAGGAAGAGGGGGAGGAGGAAGACTCAAAGGCGACCCCTGAAGGGATGGGGGAGACCTCCCCTTGAGCAAAGCTGACATCCTCCGCGCCCTTCCTAACGATGTCGAGGCCGACGCCCGCCAGGAGGAGGGGGAGCTGCCCGTCATCCCGACAAGGGGCAGATCATCGCTGGTCTCTCGAGACGTTACTCCCGCCTTGGCGCCGTCTGGAGTTGCTTCCGGCCCCTCTGCTGCGCCGTCTACTGCTCCCGGAGCCTGCACACCCACACCTCAGGCCTCGAGGCTCTCGGGCTTCAAGCTCACCAAGCGGAGGGTGGACTACGCCGCGGTGGACCAGTAAGTGCCCGAGCTTCACCTTGCCCTTGCTTATGCTGCTGCCTCCTGACGTTCATCCTTGGTTGACCAGGCCGCTGCCTTCGGCAAAGAAGAGGAAAGGGGATGCAGCGGCCGCGCCCCCCTCCGTGAAGAAAGGAGGCGATAGCACTCACACCTCCCCGGCCCGGTCGCCCTCGCGAGACAAGGAGGGGCGTCATCATGAGGAGTCAGACCCCGAGGCCCCGCTGGTTCCGGAAGTGCCAATGTCCGGTTCGGCTGCTGGGGTCCCAGAGGCTCAGGAGCCCTTGGTTTCCCACGCCATGGTGACGACGTCGCCTCCTCCTCCTGCTGCGCCATTGCTCCCAGGTTCTTCTGCCTCCTCTACTATCTTGGAGCGTGCCCTTTCAGAGATGACTCAGCCGCGGGAAGATCTCCTGGGCGCGGATCCGCGCCTGGTAGCCGGGCGCCTGGAGCTGGCCTCCGGCTGGCTTCAGTCTGACGCAGCAGTCTGAGAGACGCTGAGCCAGGCCGTGACGACCTCCGAGAAGGAAAAGCAGGCCACCGCTCAAGCTGCGGCCGATCGCGAGGCGGCACTAAAGGACGCCAAAGCCGCCCACGACCACTGCCGGGCGCTGGAGGACGAGCTGAAGAATTTGCGCGATGAGCACGCAGAAGAAGCTCGTGGCTGCCGGGAGAAGGAGGAGGAGATGAGGGCTCGGGAGGACGCTATCAAGAACCGCGACGCCAAGCTGGGGGAGCTGGCAAAGACGCAGGCCGTGGAGCGCGACCGGCTGGAGGAGCTCGAGCAGAAGGTGAAGGCGAAGGAGGTCGATCTTGATGCTAAGGCGAAGGTCCTGGCCGAAGACCGCGAGGCCTTCGCGCTTCTCGAGAAGAGGTCTCACGTGGCGCTGAAGGCGCTCTACGAGAAGGGCTTGGAGAGGCCACCGACCACCGACAAGGACGGCCCTGCCAAGCTGCTTCCCTACTTGGTTGACGCGCTCGAGGAGGTCGTGGCCGGCATCGGTCCCATGGCGCAGGGAGAAGCTCGTGTTCTCTCCTCAGTCGCGTTGACGCGGGTCTTCAGCCACCTTCATCTTCGCGACCCCTCCGCCCGCCTTGACGAGCTGCTAGAGCCTGTGGATGACGAGCGTTATGCGGTCGCCGCCGCGGCCATGAAGGGTCAGGTGGAGCCCCTGCTGAAGAAGTTCCGCGGCTTCGCGCCTTCGACCGGCGGTGTCCAGGGGCGACCTGCGGCTGCTTTCCTGTTTCATTCCTGGAACATGCATCATGGCTTGTGGAGGCGTTTAAACTTGTGCTCAGTATTTGGGAGAACAATATGGTTTTTAATAATATTTGCTTTGAGATTTTGCGATTTTCTTCCTATTTGCTTTATGTTCTACGTCGGCAGAGCCCGGCCACGCGCATACCTCAGCCGCCGTTGGACCGACCGGAGACCAGGACGGACCCAAGGAGTGAGGGGCTATGTTACCAGTTAGGCTCCTGAGTCGTGATGCTCGGGAGTTCCCCTTGACGCGCAAACAGCTTATAGGAAGAAGACGCGAGGATAGGTTTAGTGTTCTACGTCGGCAGGGCCCGGCCACGCGCATACCTCAGCCACCGTTGGACCGACCGGAGACCAGGACGGACCCAAGGAGTGAGGGGCTACGTGACCAGTTAGGCTCCTGAGTCGCGATGCTCAGGTGTCCCCCTTGACGTGCAAACACCCTACATACCTTTGCCCTCACCGAGGCTCGGCTCGGGAGGGGCGCGTGACGACCAGGTCCGAGGGACCTGGCTAGGGTAGCATACGCTTGGGCGTGACCAGAGCGCAGCCCCCGTGCCCAGCCCCCTCGCGCGACTCTCCCGAGGGGAGGGCGTTGCGGTGAGGCCGGCAATGAGCTCTGGGGCTCCCTGAGGTTGGTGTGGCCGTGAGGCCGCCCTCAGTTGTTTATCACCAGCGCGGAGCATAGTGCTTCTGCTTGTGCACGGGCATAGCCGCTCCTCGGCAGTGTCGACAGCCAACGCGGAGCATGGTGCTTCCACTGGTACGTGGGAGGGGGACTCCCTACTGCGGAGAGCCCCCGAGGCGTGTACATCGCCGCCCTGACACATGGCTTTCACGGCAGGGCTAGACGAGGTGTATCTGGGCACTCGTGAGCCAGCGCGGGACTCACGAGGCCCTACTTCAAGGCGGGTTGCGCCTGGTCTTGGTTTTTGTTCGCTGCGATGGTCCTACGAGATGGTCAGACAACCTGCGCCGAACGAATCTCCTGAGGGTTATCGCGTGAGAAGGCCAAGCAGCAACGGCCCCAGGAGGTGACGTGAACAGGGCCGGCCCGCCAGACAGAGCTCAGCCGCTGGATTTATCGACGTTGCAGGGACGGGCCCGAGCACAGACGCCGTGCTTAACCTACTAACGTGAAGGATCCTGAAGAAAGACGGCTGGCGCGCGGCTCCCATGATGGGTGACAATCGAGTAGGTAATAGTCATAGGTAGATTACGCATGGGAAGCATACTGGCTTAGGTAAATGCAGGAAGGATACATGCCACTGGGTCAGCCCCGAGCGGCTTGGGGATGATGCAGCCCGAGGGGCGCCCCCAGCAAGGTAAGCTAAAGACATGAAAAAGGGATGCCACAGGGACGGACCCACGTGGCCTGGGAATGATGCAGCTCGAGGGGTGCTCCCAGCTAAATAAACCTGGAAAATGTCACCTGGTTCTGTTGATGAAGGGATGTTGGGGTAGCTAAAGGTACGCGGCGAAGGGGTCGCTCCTCACGAGCCACCGGGGCCCTGAGCCTCGGGAGGCTCTGGGGGTCCAGGCGGTTCCTTGAGGACCGTCTCCATCTCCGTCAGGACGGCGTGGTGCCTGGCCTCTTGAGTTGCCAGGATGCGCCAGAAGTTGTGCTGATAGGCGGACGCCATGCTCGGCAGGCCGAAGGGCATGCGAACGTAGCTATGCGGTTGACCCTAGCAGCGTCCCAAGCGCGAAGGCCAGAAGAGCTCCTGAGATGCGGCCCTGTTGAGCCCTGGGACATCGATGCAGATGTGCAGCCCGACATCCTCGCCTGGATGGGGAGCTGCGCCTGGTGAGCGGCGATCGCCGCCCATGGCCCTTGCGTCTTGCAGTTCCTGAGTGGTCCTGGTGATGAACTCCTGAGCGGTGGGCGCTCCTCGCCCTGTGTTCTCCTGAGGGAAACGTGCCGTGAAGCACGCCTCCAAGTGGTGCCCGAGCGCCTCCCTCGTGATGTTGGCAAGGTCTGAGGCCCTCCAGAAGAGAGCCCCCGAGCCCTGCCCGAGAAGGGCACCGGGCACGCTTTCCTATGCGATGGAGGGAGGCGCCCCTGGCGCGGGCGCTGATCCTGACGAGGTTCCGCTCGCGACGCCACCCTCCTGAGGTCCTGCACGGGGTAGCTGCTTCTTCTTCTTGGGGGTGGCCTCAGGAGGGCACTCACCCTTGCTGCCGGGGTCGTCGATTGCTGCAGCTTGGAAGGCACGCTCGAGGGAGCACACCGCGTGTCTTTCTTCGCACGGGTCTGTGATGATTCCGCCGCTTCCTGGCATCTTGAGGACATTGTAGCCGTGATGGGTCACCGCCATGAACTTGGCCAGGGCTGGATACCCGAGGATGGCATTGTACGGCAGACGGATGTGTGCGACGTCGAAGTCGATGAGCTCGGTGCGGTAGTTGTTGCGTTCTCCGAAGGTGACTGGGAGGCGGACCTGCCCGATCGGGGTAGTGGAGCCGTCGGTCACTGCTGAGAAAGGCTTGGTGGGCTAAAGCTGGTCATACGACACTTGAAGGTTGTCGAACGTCTCGACGGACAAGACGTTGAGCCCTGCGCCACCCTCGATGAGGGTCTTGGTGACTTGCATGTTGCTGATGACTGGGGAACAATGCATCGGGAGGGCGCCAGCGGTAGCCGCGCACTTGAGCTGATCTGCCGAGCTGAACGTGATGGCGCACTTGGACCATCTGAGTGGGCGTGTGGCTTCGAGCTTGGGGAGGACCGCATTCACTTCACGAGCAAACTGTTTGAAGATACGCTGTGAGGCTGGGGCCTGAGCTCCGCCCAAGATGCAGGCGATAGCACGCGGCTCCTGGAAGCACCCAGCCCCCTCGTATTGATGGTGATCATCATTCCTTCTTGGTGGTGGCGGTAGTGGAGGAAGACCGGCGTTGCCCTGAGGACGATCTTCACGAGGCTGATCCCTCCAGGTGCCCTCGCGAGGCTGATCCTGCCAGCGGTCCTCACGAGGCCGGTCGCGCCACTCCTGGCGCGGGCCTCGGTCATCCCAGCGTCCGCCACCACGTCCTCCTCCTCCTCGGTCGTAACCCCGGTCGTTGCGCTCGGGGTGTCGACCGAAGCGTCCTTCTCGAATGGCTCTGAGCTCTTGACAGTCGCTGGTGTTGTGGCTATGCAGGTTGTGGAAGGCGCAGAACGGTCGACTGCTCTTGGATGACTCAGGCTGGCCTCTGCCGCGCTTGGTGTCTGGCTCCACCGCGAGCACGGCTGCTCCCTTGCGCTTCACGCCCTTGGCCTTGGCTTTCTTCTCCTCTGGGTCCGCAGTCGGGAGCTCGAGGAGGGAGAGGCGCTCCTCCTCAGCTCTTGCGCACTTAGTCGCCAAGTTGAACAGCTCCGGGGACGTGCATAGCTCCTCGTGGATGGCGAGCTCCTCCTTCATCTTGACGTTGCGGGCGCCATCAGAGAACGCAGAGATGATGGCCTCGTCCGTCACCTTGGGGATCTTGAGGCGAACGTTGTTGAAGCGCTGGATGTACTTCTGGGGGGTCTCTCCTGGTTGTTGTCTAACGCGGCGTAGGTCACCCGCGACCGGAGGGCGGTCGCGAGTGCCCTGGAAGTTGGCGACGAAGCGGTTGCGCATCTCATCCCAGGAGGAGATCGAGCTTGGAGGTAGGTTGAGGAGCCAGGAGCGGGCACCATCTTTGAGAGCCATGGGGAACCAGTTCGCCGTGACTTTCTCGTCGCCGTTGGCCGCCTCGATGCTCAGGTCGTAGAGTTGCAGGAACTCCGCGGGGTCGGGGGTGCTGTCGTAGCACGGAGGCAGGTCCGGCTTGAACTTGCCTGGCCAGGCGATGCTACGCAGCTCGGGGGTGAAGGCGCGGCAGCCGGCCGTGGTCACCGGGGCCCGTCTTGGAGGCGGAGTGTGGTCTTGGCGCCCGCGCGCCGCCACGGCAAGCAGCGCGGGGTCCTGCCGCAGCAAGCGATCTTGGCGTGGCGGTGCGGGGAGTGGTGGAGCATTTTCTTGCGGTCGAGGGACTACTTGGCAGCTTCTCTCTTCTTGCGCGGGCGCCGGACGCGGCAGGTCGCGCCGTGGGGCCGTGCGCCTTGGCGCCAGGGCGCCGTCTTGGGGCAGAGGAGGTGGAGGCGCTCCATGGGCCACGCCACCCGCAGCTGGTGGAGGGCGAGGCAGCGAGAGGGACGGTGCAGGGGAGCCCCCCGCGGCACTGACAAGCTCGGCGATGCGGTCGAGCCAGTCTTCGTAGAGGTGCGTCCACGGGAGCGCGACGAGCGTGGGATGACGAACCGGCTGGGGTCAGCGATGGAGTGGCGGTGCGGCCGTCCTGCCGCACCGAGGGGTGCAGCGAGGATGCTTGCTGCTCGTTCCCCGCCGGGCCAGTGGCGGCGTTGGTGGCAGGCGACGGAGAACGACGGGGTGGCCCACCGACGGGAGCCGTGCGAGCGAAACGGGCGGCGAGGGCAGCCTGGCGCTCAGCGCGAGTGCGGCGTGCGTCCGCCTTGGAGACGATGAAGCGACGGGACGCGGAGCGTCGGAAAGGAAGTTTCGGTGCACCCCTACCTGGCACGCCAAATGTCGGATCTCGGGTTCCAGCAAAACCCTTAAGGTTCGACCTCTGGGGTGCGCGCGAAGTTCTCCCCCTGCCGATCCACGTCCTAGCTTCTCTAAGATCTCAAGGGCTAACTCGACGAACTCGCAACACAAAGAACACAAGATTTATACTGGTTGGTGGTGGATTGCCTCTTGGGCTGAGGATGAACAGTTATAAGGGGAAGAACAGCCTCCTGAGGTTGAGGTGTTCTTGTGCTCTGTGTGTGGGTGAGGATTGGCTCAAGATAAGATGCCTGAGGCCTAGTTGCCTCCTACTGTGGTGGCTAGTCCTATTTATAGAGGCCCTGGTCCTCTTCCCAAATATTGAGCGGGAAGGGAGCCAACAACGGCCAATTTGAAAGGGGCAGCTAGTACAGCTTATCCTGACAAAAGTAGTCTTCGCCTGCCAAAGGCTCTGGTGGTGACGTCGCCTTGGGCTCCATGGTGACCTCCGTCTTGCCGTCCTGCTGGTCTTGGTCTCGTTGCACTGATATAGAAACATTTGCTTGACACCTCGGTACTCCGCGCCTGTGCTTGCCCCCTTTCACCGAAGAGGAAACAAGTACACTGTGCGCGCTAGCGCCCGCTGTCGGTGTCAAAACCGGCGGATCTCGGGTAGGGGGTCCCAAACTATGCGTCTAGGATCGATGGTAACAGGAGACGGGGGACACGATGTTTACCCAGGTTCGGGCCCTCTCTATGGAGGTAATACCCTACTTCCTGCTTGATTGATCTTGATGAATATGAGTGTTACAAGAGTTGATCTACCACGAGATCGTAGTGGCTAAACCCTAGAAGTCTAGCCTATGAGTACATGGTAATGAATCTGTCCTATCCGGACTATGCTCTCCAGTTTGTATAGACACCGGAGAGATCTAGGGTTACATGAGGTCGGTTACATAAGAGGGAATCTTCATAGTCGATCGCCTAGCTTGCATTCCATGCCAAGTAGAGTCCAATCCGGACACGGGTATATTCTTCAGCCTTCGTGTCTTCACAGCCCATCAGTCCGGCCCATGGATAATAGGCCGGACGCCCAAGGACCCCTTAATCCTGGACTCCCTCAGTAGCCCCTGAACCTGGCTTCAATGACGAGGAGTCCGGCACGCAGATTTTCATCGGCATTGCAAGGCGGGTTCCCCTTCTTCCAAACTCCAGGATAATCTTCGGATGTGATGATTGTATCCAGACCTGTGTATATAATTGTAGAAAATACAATACTCCATGAGTCCAATCTGCTGACAACTATTTGTGACATTGCATCACGCCTGCTCGGTTATTATTTCCAACCATTGGCTAACCCGTCGCCCCACGTCTCGGGAAGCGGTTTTATTGGCACGTCTTGTCAAAGCAGAGATCGTGTCCCCTTATTCACGGGATTTTCAATAATGTTGGTACAGGTAACCCAACCGTCCCCTGGGTACAACTCTTTGAGGATAGGTAAGTTTCAAGACCCAGGAGGGGACGCTCGATATTCTGGGCCTTTGTATAGGGACCCGGGCTCGTCCTTCTCTTCTGCAATTGCTTCTTCCTCGATCCCAGCCGCCTCGAGTTCTAGCCCTCGAGTTCCAATCACCACTAGCCCCAATCATGTCCGGGTCCAGCCGTTCAGGCGGTGGGTGGCTTCTTCCATCACGGAGGAGGATATCGTGAAGCTCCGCATAGCGAGGTACCTGACCCCAGAAATCCTTCATCGGTCCCTGCCGAGGGGCAGATTATTCCCACCCCCAAATCCGGCGAGAGGGTACTATTTGTGTCCCACTTCCTCCATGGGTTAGGGTTCGCGCTTAACCCCTTTGTCCGGGGGCTCATGTTCTACTATGGGCTAGATTTTCATGACCTGGCCTCGGACGCTATTCTTCTTATCTCGGCATTCATCGTCACGTGTGAGGCCTTCCTCCGAACTCGTCCGCACTTTGGTTTGTGGCTCAAGACCTTTGGCGTGAGGTCGCGGGTGGCGGAGGAGGAGCAGTCAGAGTGCGGCAGCGTTACAATAAGCAAACTTGCCAGCGCGGTTTGGTTTGAAGGATCTTTCGCCGAGTCTTCCGACCTATGGCAGCAGGGGTGGTTTTATGTCAACAAGCCGGGGGGCTCCAAGTGGGTGGCTACGCCTGCTTTCCGACCCGGCCCTCCAATTCAACTCGCTTCATGGAGCAACAAGGGATTGGACTGGGGATCCATTAATGAGGTGCAGACTCTGCAAAGTCGCATCTGAAGCCTTACCAAGAGAGGCATCAAACTTGTGAATGTCGTTCAAGTATTGCTAGTCCGCCGGATCCTGCCGTGTCAGCGGCGGCCTATCCGTATGTGGGAGTTTAATCTAGAAGGGCGGCGGACTCTTCGGCACTTCTTCGGCGCTACGCATGAAGGAATGTGGATATTGTATTTCGGGGAGCGAGAGCAATGGCCGGACAACACCGAAGACGTTGGCTTTGACTGCACTCATCCGGACACTCCGGTAAGCATTCAATCTCCGAACACCTTTCATTCAAGCATCTTTTGACAAGGCGCTGAACGACCCGTCCTTATATAGGACTGGATAAAGAAAGCGGTGCTGATCTGGTGTCCGGCGCCCCTTCCCGAAGATCCCTGCTGACGCGGATGTTAATTCCGACACCGTACTAGGTGTTTGCAGAGGGGGGTGAGAGCGGGGAGCCCAAAGGAGATGCCTGCCACGGCAAGAAGCGGGCCGCCTCTGGAGGCCAGGAGGGGAAACCTTCCAAGAAAAGAAAAATGCCATCGTCGGACGGCTTGAGCCAGGCAAGCGATGTCGATGTATAGCTTGATGATGAAGACAAACCTCCGGCCAGACTGTAAGTGAAGCGGGGTACTTTAACCATACCTCATTCTTTTCTTATTACTGAGGTAGTTTTCTGACATATGCACGTCCTCGCAGGTTAACGCTTGGTGTTTCTCAATCGTCCTCCTCCTCGGGGGACCTTCTTCCAGAGATGATGGAGAGTGACACGCCTTCTCCGGCCTCGTCGCCCAATAGGGCGGATGATCTTGAGGTGTCGTCCCGAAGGGCTCCTCTCGATCGGCGAGTAGCATAGGAAACGAGGAAGGAGTTACCCGAAGGTGGTGCCTCTGTCACTCCGGGTTCGGGGGTCAAGGATGACAGCCCCGAACTGTCCGGTTTACAACCGGAGACGATTCTGGAGGCAGGTGAGCGGATTCCTTTAAAGGAATGTCGTGCTCCGGCAACAGTGTCCGAAGACCCAGGAGTGCCGGAGACGCTGATGGACATGCTGCGACAAGCGTCCATTTCAGAGAAGCACCGTGCCTTAATGGCTACGGTGGTCAAAAAGGTTCTCTCCGCGAAGAGCGGGTTGAGTGAGGCCTTCATGAGCCTTCTAAGGGGTTTTGAGGTTTGTGATGCAATTTTGTCAATAGAATATTATTGACCGAATGCACCTGTTGTATATGCAGTAGCCCCTGAGACTCGGATTGCTTTCCAAAGGAAGCGATCGGAGGATCAAAAGATATGCTCAGGTTTTAACCTTGATTTTACTTGGAATACAGGCTGCCTCCCCTCCCGCGGCTACCCGAAATACGGAAGCGGCCGAACTGCAGCGGAAGCTGGACATCGCTGAGGATGACATTGCATTGATCAACAGGCATCTTGATGACTCGCAAGGTATATATTTCGAGCATTCCTTACACCAAAGTGCTTTTAATTTAAATCTGACTCTGAAAAGAGTTTGACATAAAATGTGCATCAATGCAGATGGTGCTGCCGCTGTGGAAGCCCTTCGGGCGGAGTTGGCCTGGGCCAAGGAGCAGGCCCGGTTTAGTAATGCGGCTGCCGAAAAAGCGTCGGCTGAATTGAAGGCCGAACAAACCGCGCGGCGCCAGGACAAGGAGGCCATGTCCACCATGGCGCGCGAGTTAGAGAATGCGGCTGACCGCTGTAAACTTCTGGAGAAGGAAAATGAAGCCAAAACGGCTAAACTTGACAAGGCCTTACGAGAGGCGAGAGAGGCACGGTCTGAATCTAGAGCAACCCATGAGGAGATCGGGCAAGCTGTGGAGATTGTGGCTGGCAAGCCCTTTTTGCTGCAGGCTAAGTTTGGTGATCCGAACTATGCTCATCTTAACCAAATATGGAGTTCTCCGGACAGATTTTTAGACTTGCCGAAGAGTTCTTCCGATGCGGCGCAGTTTTATCAGGCGCAAGAGGGGTATGCAACGGAGAAGCTTTTCTGGTCGCAATTCGGCGCGTCGAAGCGCCCTCTATTGCTGAATGAACAGATGTCCCAGTGGGCCAAGCTGCATAGGATATCCGGCGCTGCCATGAAGAACATCGTAGTCCATTTGTGGCCAACTTAACGTGTTCTGAGTAGTTACTTCGGTCTGGTGTAGCGGCTTGCTGACGCGGTTCCGCGTATCAACGCTATGAAGTGGTCGTCGTGCATTGAAGGTGCACGGATGGCTTTCGCCCGAGTCAAGACATTCTGGGGGAAGATGAAGGCCATCGATATTGCGACGAAGAGTCCACCCAAAGGCAAGGACCATCCAGAACCGGAGCATTATTTTGGATACGTCCTAGAGGCCGCCCGCTTGATAGAGGGCCAGTGCTCGAAAGACATAATGTTCGAGTGATGTGTACAAGGGTTGTAACAGACAACTTTATAGTTAATCTATTTGCATGTTTTGCTCAAAATCTTGTGTTCCTCCTGTGCGGCCGTTTTAATGTAATCTGAAAGTTTTCCAGTCGTCAGCTTCAGCCCCCTCGTAGGAAATACTAGGGTGTTCAGAAAGGCATTGAATCACTCTTTATCCAACGTCTTGGTCCATTAAGGAGGTGATAATGCGGCGAACCAGGCAATCGGACTATAGGGCGTTAACACTTTCACTTAGCCATAGGAGTTTTATGGTGGGGCTACGACATAGCCCCTGGTATGTATGTGGCGTATTATAATATAATGCCTTACATGTTTTGATCTAAGAAAGATCCTTTGTTTAACACGGAGAATCGCTAAGGATTCGAATAAGTTGTCAAGTGGTTGACCAGCTCTCGCCGCATCATGACAGTCAGTTTTTGGCTTTCTCTACTGAGGTGGTCATCCGGTCAAAGCCAGGGCACAATCGCAGTAGTTCTCCCTTTACTACCCTAGCCGATAGAGCGGAATGTAGGGTAGCAAGCACAGGAGCCGGGCAACCCAACTATTGACCAAAGACAATGATTCAGAGCTAATGCATATAAGGCCAAACTTGCAACGCCGAAGTATGCTATAAAGTTGTTCGGACTTTGATTGGTGACTCGTTTGTTCCCATACCGAGCCCCTGGCAAGTTATGCCAAGGTGTGTTTTGTAATACAGCCGTTACGACCGCACTCATTGTAGGAAGAGTGTGGAAGATTAGTTCGGATATAATTTACTGGGAGTAGAGCAATAAGCCAGTGATAAATTCATATATAAAAAGGAAAAAACCACAACCCGGCTATTTGACATGCTCGGGGTCGGGGATGGAGGAAAAAAGGCATAGTACAGGCTCAAAATAAAGAGTGCGGTCTACAAAAGCTATTTTGGACCTCCTGTCGCACGTCTGCACCGCCCGTCCTCTGGGGGGGGGGAGTCCTTAACGGAAGTAACCCCCTTAGGTGAGTGTACGGATCCGAACTCCGATATAGTCCGTTGTATGTGCTGTTCTGTTGGTCACCTGTTTATAATAAAGAAAAGTAAAGAAAATGGATAAAAAACGTTACGGGAATGCTTGCACGGTTGTCCGTATTGTGCTTCCGCCGATGCCCATGGTATCTTGAGCGCGTAGTGGTGTACACGTGTTGTAAATCCTACCAGCATAGTGGGTGGGTGGCGGAAGCCGAATTGCTATTTCCGCTCCGGTAGTGGTCGAACGTCGGAGGGAAACTGCTTCTGGTCCCTGGTGTTCGGCTGGCGAGCCGCGCCGTCATCTTTATCGCTTCGTGGCCTTCTCCCCTTGTATTCAGCGCTAAGCTTGCCTGCCTGCTTAAAGACCCAACAGTTTCTGTTTGTATGATTAGCTGGCTTATCAGGGTGGCCGTGAATCTGACAAGGTCGGTACAATATCCTGTCAAGGGCGGATGGTCCGTCCTGTTTGGCCTTAAATGGCTTCTTCCGTTGACCGGGTTTTCGATTGTGAAATCTGGCGTTGACCGCTGTGTCGCGTAATCTTTCATTATTGCTGCGACTGTTGTGCTCATTTGGTCGTGGCTTCCCGTTGCTGTCTCAGATTTCGGAAGTGCCCGGGTCGTTGGCATTTTTGCTTTTACGAGCGAGCCAGTTGTCTTCTCCCGCACAAAAGCGAGTCATTAGAGCAGTAAGGGCTATCATGGATTTAGGTCCTTCCTGGCCGAGGTGACGCGCTAGCCATTCATCACGGACACTATGTTTGAAGGCCGCAAGGGCTTCTGCGTCCGGACAGTCGGCAATTTGGTTCTTTTTGACTAAGAACCTAGTCCAGAGTTCCCTGGCTGACTCGCTGGGCTGTTGGACAATATGACTTAAGTCATCAACATCCGGTGGCCGAACATATGTTCCTTGGAAGTTGCCACGAAAGGCGTCTTCCAAATCTTCCCAGCTGCCAATAGAGTTTTCTGGCAAACAGTTTAGCCAGTATCGTGCTGGCCCCTTAAGCTTGAGAGGCAGGTATTTAATGGCATGAAGGTCGTCTCCCCGAGCCAGGTGGATATGGAGGAGGTAGTCCTCGAGCCATACTGCGGGGTCTGTTGTTCCATCATATGATTCGATGTTGATGGGTTTAAACCTGTCCAGAAATTCATGCTCCATTACTTCGTCGATGAAGCAAAGCGGGTGTGCGGCTCCTCTGTATTGGGCCACACTGTGAAGCACCTCCGTTGGATGCCTATGGCGGCTTCGGGCGTGGTTGGCTCTGTTAAGTCCGGCTGATGGAGCATCATCGCCGGTTGGGTCATATCTCCGCAATCTGTACGTCGACCTTGTCTGTCCTGCTCTGCCCACTAAGCTTTGGCGGATATCATGATTGTTTTCCCGAACCGTCTTGTTCTTACGGCCGGATTGGTTAGTATGCTGTTCTTCTTGGGTTGCTGCTTTATCCGGACCGAACTATGGTCGACCTGCCGTATAGTTCAATGGTGGAACAGGCTCCAGTGCCTTGCCATCATGTGGAGGGAGCCATCTACTATAGGGGTGGCTTTCGTCTGGGCCGCTGAGGCCGTTTTCTTCGGCGGCCAGGACCTCGGTCCATCTATCATTGAGCAAATCTTGGCTTGCTTGAAGCTGCATCTGCTTCTTTCTTAGGCTCCTTGCAGTGGCTATAAGCCGACGTTTAAAGCGCTCCTGCTCGAGAGGTTCCGCAGGCACGATAAAATCCTCGTTGCCGAGGATCTCCTCTTCCTCGGAGAGTGGGAGATAATTACTATCCTTCGAGTCTTCGTATGTGGCCTGTTGATCAGAGCTATCTTGCCTGCTTTCCTCTTCGGATTCTGCCTCAGCAGGGTCTTCATTGTCCAAAACGTTGTCTTTAGTAGTGCTTTCACTTGGGCGATGTGGCCGTGAGAGCCGGAGTTCGGACTGTATGCTAGAAGGTTTATTCTCGACGGTATTCTCCTTGTTGTTGAGATCGTTGTCAGGTGTGTCTATCATACACACGTGATACCAGGAAGTGCCATTCCGTGTCTGGCGGGTGTAAAGCTCTGGCTCTGCCCCTCATCATCGTCCAGAACGTCGATGTCTTCGGAGCGGGGGTCAGGCGTGTTGGTTGAGTCTTCAACGGTGGCTATGGAGTGGGTGGCGGGTGGGGAACGAAACTCCTCATCGTCCGCCTCTAGCTCGAACCGAACATAGTTCGGCTGTGAATCTTACTCCAAGGACAATTTCTTCAAAGAGTTTAGTACGTCACCCAAAGGCGAATGCTGGAAGATGTCTGCGGCGCTAAATTCGAGAATCGATAACCGATCCAGCTCAGTGTCCGCAGGCGCATCTGGACCGGAACGTATGGCCGGATACGAGTCCAGAGTTCCATTGACGCAAGCATTGGTGGACGTCGAGCCCGTGTGCGGCTCCAACGCCGTAGGCTTCGTGTCCTTGGAGGGCGTGATCTGCTTCGGTTCTGAAGCCGTTGCAGCAACATGATCCATCTCCTGGACGGAGTCCGATAACAGATTTAAGTCATGTTCATCGGAGCACAGGGAAGCAACTGTCACGGTCTCGAATCCACTGAAGATCAAGTCTCCACGGATATCTGCGACGTAGTTTAGGCTTCCAACTTTGACCTGGTGGCCAGGGGCGTAGCTATCGATCTGCTCCAGACGGCCAAGCGGGTTGGCCCGCAGCACGAAGACGCCGGACACAAAGATTTGTCCGGGGAGGAAGGTTTCTCCCTAGACGGCGTCATTACTGACGATCGAAGGGGCCATCAAATCCTTTCATCGACGGCACAATGGAACTCTCAATGAAAGCACTAATGTTGGTGTCAAAACTGGCGGATCTCGGGTAGGGGGTCCCGAACTGTGCGTCTAGGATCGATGGTAACAGGAGACGGGGGACACGATGTTTACCCAGGTTCGGGCCCTCTCTATGGAGGTAATGCCCTACTTCCTACATGATTGATCTTGATGAATATGAGTGTTACAAGAGTTGATCTACCACGAGATCGTAGTGGCTAAACCCTAGAAGTCTAGCCTATGAGTATATGGTAATGAATCTGTCCTATCCGGACTATGCTCTCCGGTTTATATAGACACCAGAGAGATCTAGGGTTACATGAGGTTGGTTACATAAGAGAGAATCTTAATAGTCGATCACCTCGCTTGCCTTCCACGCCAAGTAGAGTCCAATCCGGACACGGGTATAGTCTTCAGCCTTCGTGTCTTCACAGCCCATCAGTCCGGCCCATGGATAACAGGTCGGATGCCCGAGGACCCCTTAATCCTGGACTCCCTCACCCGCCCGGTCTCGGTCGTCATGGCTCACGTCACGAGAACCTCGCGAGGTTTGCCTTGCCTTGATCTCTCCGCCCCTCGCGAGCCAACCTGGTGAGGCCGCTCCTGAGGAGGTCTTGGGTCGTCCGCCTCACGAGGCTTGGCCCCTCGCGAGGGTCTTGAATGCTTGTTGGTGAAGATGGGCCGTACGGGCCCACTTGCAGAGCCACGCCATGGGCCGCAGGTAGGCAAGTCTGGGGGCCCCCTTTCCCAGAACACCGACAGTTTCTTCTACGGACCATGTGTGATACATTCAATAACGCAAATGATTTAACGGGAACAATTGTGTGTGATGTACCTGTGAACGGAAACGTTTTCCTTGGAGCGACTGTGTGGGATATATATACGAACGAAAACGTTTAGCAGGGACTCACTGTGTGGGATGTACTTGCGACCGGAAACAATTTCGCTGCATAATTGTATTTTTTAGCTCTACTGTACGTATTTCCATATTTTAGCGCTCACCGGTCGCACACAACCTCATTTTGTCGAGCGTGTGTGCTAGGAAGGCATATCCCCGACGGTTTCTGGGTCGTGTGGGAAGGACCCCGCAGTCGGTGTCAAAACCGGCGGATCTCGAGTAGGGGGTCCCGAACTGTGCGTCTAGGATCGATGGTAATAGGAGACGAGGGACACGATGTTTACCCAGGTTCGGGCCCTCTCTATGGAGGTAATACCCTACTTCCTGCTTGATTGATCTTGATGAATATGAGTGTTACAAGAGTTGATCTACCACGAGATAGTAATGGCTAAACCCTAGAAGTCTAGCCTATGAATACATGGTAATGAGTCTGTGCTATCCGGACTATGCTCTCCGGTTTATATAGACACCGGAGAGATCTAGGGTTACATGAGGTCGGTTACATAAGAGGGAATCTTCATAGTCGGTCGCCTAGCTTGCCTTCCACGCCAAGGAGAGTCCAATCCGGACACGGGTATAGTCTTCGGTCTTCGTGTCTTCACAACCCATCAGTCCGGCCCAATGAGTAACAGGCCGGACGCCCGAGGACCCCTTAGTCCAGGACTCCCTCAGTAGCCCCTGAACCTGGCTTCAATGACGAGGAGTCCGGCGCGCAGATAGTCTTCAGCATTGCAAGGCTGGTTCCCCTTCTTCCGAACTCCAAGATAGTCTTCGGAATCGATGATTGTATCGGGGTATGTTATTCACCGCACACAGCTGCAGAGAGAATATAAAATTTGCACGAGTCTAATTTGCTGATAGTTTTTATGATGCTACGCCTGTCTGGTTATAATTTGAACCGTTTTTCATATGCCACCCCGCGTTGCGAGACGCGGTTGCTATTGGCACATCTTGTCAAAGCAGAGATCGTGTCCCCTTATTGCGGGATTCTCATCAATGCGGGCATGGGTAACCCAACCGCGCCATTTGCACAACCATTGGGAACAGGCGAGTTTAAGGCGAGTGGGAAAGCGCTTGACATTCGCGGCCTTTATAAAGGGGGTAAGGATTCCCTTCTTACACCCACGCCATTTCTCTTCCCCAGCCCTTCCGTCCTTGAGCTCCAGCGCCCAAGCTTTAGCTTTTCCCTCGCTCGAGAAAGTACTTCGAGGATGTCCGGATCCGGAGTTGGAGGTAAGTGGATGGCCTCTTCTGTTAAGAAGGATATCAAGGAGCTCCGGGAGGCTGGATTTCTGGCCAAAGAGATTGCTCATCGACTCCCGGCAAAGGGACAGATAGTCCCCACTCCCGAGCCCCACGAGAGGGTTGTGTTCCTTACACATTTCGTCCGCGGGCTTGGGTTCCCTCTTCACCATTCGTCCGTGGGTTGATGTTTTACTTCGGGATGGATTTTCATGACCTAGCCCCCAACTTCATCCTCAACATTTCGGCGTTTATCGTCGTTTGTGAGGCTTTTCTCCGCATCCCGCCTCACTTCGGCCTGTGGCTGAAGACCTTCAATGTGAGGCCGAAAGTTGTGCGGGGCCAGCAAGCATAGTACGGAGGCGCCATGGTAGGCAAGATGCCCAATGTCACCTAGCCCGAAGGCTCATTCGCGGAGACGGTGAAGGGGTGGCAATCGGGGTGGTTTTATATCACCGAGCCACGCGACGCCAACTGGGCGGCGGGCCCCAAATTCCGATCTGGAGTCCCGATGCGGCTCACTTCTTGGCAAGAGCGGGGCCTAACCTGGGGTCCCTTGGCTGAGCTGAGAGGGCTCCAGATGTGCATCCAGAACATGATAGAGAATAAGATCAAGCCTGTCACCGTAATCCAGGTTATGCTTGTTCGTCGGATCCTTTCGTGCCAACGCCGAACTTATAGTTTGTGGGAGTTCGAGCCCGCCAAGCACCAGATGCTACTGGAGCTCTTCGGCACAATGCACGAAGAAATCTGGAAGGTGCTCTTCAAGGCCGGTGAGACGCCACCATCCACGACTGAAGACCGCAGGCTTAGCTTAAGCGTCAGCCCAATCCGGTCAGTTTCTTTAATGTTTTCAAGGAGTACCCCCTACTAGCATATTTTGAGGAAAAACTTAAGCTTCCTTCCTCTATTTTTAGGCCTGGGTTAAGTTGGCCGAGAAGATTAACTATCCGGCTCAGCTACCTGAGGACGAGGTGTTTCCATTAGTGGAGAAGATGCTGTTCCCCGCGCCTTATGAGGTGCCGGAGAAGACAGCTAAGAAGGCGGCCCAAGGGGCCAAGAAAAACCTTTGCCGGAGAAGCACTCCGGACGAAACGTCCGAAAGCGAGACTTCCTCTTCGTCTGCAGACGACAGTGATGAAGAGGAAGAAGAAAACAACCCCCCACCTGAAGCGGGGAGGAAGAAGAGAGCGGCCCCCACGAGCCCGGAGGCGGAAGCGCCTAAGAGGGTTAAAGGCTCCCTCGCGGATAACTCCGCGTGGGACGTCGACAGCAGTCCAGAATGACCTCGCCGGACCAAGCCTCGGGCCGCTTCCTAAGTACCAGAATTCGCAAAAGTCTAGCCTTCCTGGTTTGTGATATTGATATATTGTAAATTTTTGTCATGGCAGTCCGGCACGCGACGGCTCTCCGCGATCCTCAACAGAGGATTCGCTGGACACGGAGGAGATGGGTAGCATGTCTCCGCCACCTGCTCATTCCGTCTCACCTAGGGGTGATGACAAGGTGGTGTCCAAAAAGACCTTCCCAGGTCGGGGGGAGGTTCCGGAGATCATCGGGGTGACGCCCCAGGATGACTCCTCGGACGCCGGACACATGGGGGAAAAAGCCCCCATGGGGACTGGTGATGGGGCCCAAGTTCCCTTCGGACCCCAGCCGGATACCATTCCGGAAATCAAGACGGCTCCGGGGTCCAGCGAACGGCATTCCCCATAAGGAGGGAGTGTGCCTGTTCCGCCGGTGACCTCTGTCCAACCAGAGGCACCGGATAATCTGCTGGAGGCGCTACGAGGCGCCTCTATCGTGGATGAACATCGTGTCCTTATGGACACGGTAATAGAGAAGGTTCAGTTCGTTAAAAACAGTCTGACCGAAGCCTGCACTAGCCTTCTAACAGGCTTTGAGGTAAGTAATGTAATTCTAAGAAAAATATCACAGTATAGACAGTAGCCCCTGATGTTCTGTTTGGTGTTCAGTAGGAAAAGCCGAACAGAGGATCAAAAATCGCAAGAGTCTAACGTGAGTTGTCTATGTGAATAAGCAGGTATTGCTGCAGGCTGCCACTGCTCAAGCTGCGGAAGTCTCCAGACTGAAGGAGAAACTAGAGCGGGCCGAGGAGGAGCTCGGCTGCGTGAAGAATCAGTTGGAGGAGAGCCAAGGTATGCAGTAACCCATGGGTACATTTCAAAAAAATGAATAGTCCGACCGGACTTAAAGTGTCATAAACTTTGTTAGGGGCCACGACTGAGGTGGCAGCCCTTAAGAAGGCGTTGGCCGAGGCTGAGGACAGAGCGGCCAAGGAACGCGTGTTGCGCGAGAAGCACGAGGCCCGGGTTGGGGAGGCGCAGCAACAGCTCCAAGGCGTGATAGAGAAATTTGAGTCCTTGGAGCGTGATTTTAAGGCGCAGGAGTCCGATTTGGCGAAGGCTCACTAGAGCGCACAAGATGCACAAGCCGAGGCCCAGAGCGCCCTCCAGGAGATTCAAGTGGCCCAGAAAATTGCGGCAGGTGAGTCTTTCACCATGCCGAGAAAATATGTAGAGAAAACGTCCCTTGTACATGTCCTGAATTTTGGTTTTCCAGGGGCATTTGCAGGTCTGCCGCACAGTGTGTCAGATGCGGCCGAGCATTATAGAGCCGAGGAAGGGATGCCAACGGAGAAGCTGTTCTGGTCCCAATATCTGGGATCCGAACATCCGGTGACTTTCAGCGACCAGCTAAAGCAGCTGGCCGAGCTGCATAGGTTGGTAGAGTTAGCCATGAAGGACTTTATAGTCCGGCTGTGGCCTGCCGATCCTATTCCTGGCAGCTATTTCGGACTTGTGCAGCGGCTCGTGAGTTCCTGTCCGCGGCTCAAAGCCGTGAAGTGGTCGGTGTGTATTGAAGGTGCGCGTATGGCTTTTGCCCGCGTCAAGACGCATTGGGCAAAGCTGGATGCCAAGAAGCTGATGACCGAGGGACCGCCGGAGGGCAAGGAGCATCGTCGACCCGAGCATTATTTTGATGGTGTCCTGGAGGGATCCCACCTTGCGGCGGAGCAATGTTCGAAGGATATTATATTTCCATAAGAACATGTGTATTATCTTGCCCTGTAATATGGAACAAAAGATGTTATCTAGTATAATGTTTATGATTTTAAATTTTTACCTCCTGTGCGGCTGTTTATTAAATCTGAGGGATGACCAGTCGTCGGCTTCTGCCCCCACGTAGATAGTACGGGGGTGTTCGGGATAAATCTAAACACTCTTTACTCCACATTCTGGTCCTTAAAGGAGGTGTTTAGCGCAACGAACAAGGCAATCAGACTATGCGGCCTTACCGCCCTCACTTAGCCATAGGAGTTTGACAATGAATAAAGTTGGCGAAGCCCCTGGTATTCGGAAGGCCGAATTAGGGGCGTTATACATGCCTAATCGGGAGAACCGACTCTTCGCAAGAAGCAGAAAAAATCTCCAAAGATTTGGGACCTCCCGAATAGCTGACCAGCTCACGCTGCATCATGACAGTCAATTTTGGGCTTTCTCTAGTGAGGTTCTCATCCAGAATAACCGGGACACA
This sequence comes from Triticum aestivum, assembly GCF_018294505.1. NCBI lineage: Eukaryota > Viridiplantae > Streptophyta > Magnoliopsida > Poales > Poaceae > Triticum > Triticum aestivum. The sequence goes on along the minus strand of NC_057811.1, from coordinate 404,839,396 downwards.
ATCACAATAGTTCTCCCTTTACTACCCTAGCCGATTTAGCGGAACGTAAGGTAGTAAGCACAGGAGCCGGGCAACCCAACTATTGACCAAAGACATGATTCGGAGCCGATGCATATAATTCTATAAGTTCGGGGTGCCGAACTATACTCTAAAAGTGTTCGGACTTTTGTTGCCGTGAGGAGGGGTGTAATGAAGCCCCTGGCATATTAGTACGTACCATGATGTACGCGTGCAATGAGTAATAGATACTGAGGTGAAAAACAGAAAAAATTAATTAATGAGCTGACGCCACCATTTATTCACCATTGTGATGTAATCAGTACATCGAAGCGTACTTTGTACAAGTAATGCGATGAGCAAGTAAGGCTATTGAAAATGCCATAACCAAGGGCGAGCTGCATGTGGGTATTGTAAAACAAGTATGGTAATCATTTTGTAGAAGCCACCTGGGGGTTCCCTTGTACACCAGAGCTCCTTGCCTCCTTGGTGTGTTCTGCAAGCGGGTCGTCCGTATAGACCTTGAAAAGAGAAGAAAACCCGTAAAAGAAAAAGTGAAAGCATGCGAATCCCAGGGTCTACCAGGCCGTACTGTGGATCGCGAGCGAGTTGTGCCTCCGTCAGTACCCATGGGGCCTCGAGTGCGTAATTTATATGTGTGCGGTAATAATACCATTGCCTCGTCGGGGCTGAAACGGAGGCCAAATTGCTAGTTTGGCCCATGACGAGCCGAGCTGTCCTGCGGCAGTGTAGTCTGGACCCTCTTAACGATGTCCAGGGGCTCGGCAGCCGGATTATAGTGCTGCTTGAGAAGGCCACTCTGTACTTCTGCTGCTAGGGCGGCGGTGTGCTCCTCTGTACAGAGGGAGCGTTTCGTGTTTCCATTTACTGTAATGACGCCACGTGGACCTGGCATCTTGAGCTTGAGATAAGCATAATGCGGCACCGCGCTGAATCTGGCGAATGTTGTTCGCCCGAGCAGTGCTTGATAGCCGCTGTGAAATGGGACTATCGAAGATTAGTTCTTCGCTTTGGAAGTTGTCCGGAGAACCGAATACTACTTCCAGCGTTATTGAGCCCGTACAATGGGCCTCTACGCCTAGTATGACTCCTTTAAAGGTAGTCTTCGTGGGTTTGACTCGTAAGGGGTCAATGCTCATTTTATGTACTGTATCTTGATAGAACAGGTTGAGGCTGCTACCCCCGTCCATTAGGACTCGATTCAGGTGAAATCCCTCGATGATTGGGTCGAGAACCAATGCGGCCGAACCGCCATGACGGATACTAGTTGGGTGATCTCGACGATCAAAGCTGATCGGAAATGACGACCATGGATTGAATTTAGAGGCGGCTGGCTCTACCGCGTAGACGTCCCTAAGAGCTTGCTTGTGTTCCCTTTTGGGGATGTGTGTAGCGTATATCATGTTCACCGTCTTGGCGTGAGGGGGGAATTTCTTCTGCCCTCCAGTGTTCGGCTACCGGGGCTCTTCGTCTTCGTCCTCACTTTGTGATCCCCCATCTTTGCTTCTGCTATTTACCTTGCTGGCTTGTTTAAAGACCCGGCAATCTCTATTAGTATGGTTGGCCGGTTTATCTCGGGTGCCATGTATTTGGCAGGGACGATCAAGTATGCGGTCCAAGCTGGATGGTTTTCCGTTGCTCCTTTTATAGGGCTTCTTTCGCTGGCCAGACTTGGATCCACTGAATCCGGCATGAACTGTTGTGTCATCGGTGTTATCGCCGTTGCTTCGGCATTTGTTTCTGTTGCGCCGGAACTTGCCGGTGCTATTCTTGGCCTCGTAGGGGCTTGTTTCGTTGGCCGTGTTTGTACTGCGAGCCAGCCAACTATCTTCTCCAGCGCAAAAGCGGGTCATGAGTGCCGTGAGGGCTGCCATGGACCTCGGTTTTTCTTGGCCGAGGTGGCGAGCGAGCCATTCATCCCGGATGCTATGCTTAAATGCCGCTAGTGCTTCAGCATCCGGATAGTCGACGATCTGGTTCATTTTGGTTAGGAACCTAGTCCAGAATTTTCTGGTTGATTCTCCGTGTTGTTGAACTATGTGGCTTAAGTCATCGGCGTCTGGCGGCCGGACATAAGTTCCTTGGAAGTTGTCTAGGAAAGCTTCTTCCAAGTCCTCCCAGCTGCCGATAAAATTTTCGGGTAGGCTATTAATCCAGTGCCGGGCTGGCCCTTTGAGCTTGAGTAGGAGGTATTTAATGGCGTGGAAATCATCTCCTCGAGCCATGTGGATGTGGAGGATGAAATCCTCGATCCATACTGCGGGATCGGTTGTGCCGTCATATGATTTGATATTGACGGGCTTGAATCCCTTGGGGAATTCGTGATCCAGTACCTCATCTGTGAAGCAGAGAGGGTGTGCGGCACCTTTGTACCGGGCCGTCTCGCAGCGTAGTTCTGATGGAGTGTGTCTGCGACATTCGGACCGGGCATGGTTAGGTTTGTCACGTCCGAATAGGTAGCCGTCTTCGTGCCTCGAGGCATGTCCTCGCGATCCGTAGATCGATCTTGTATGTCCTGCTTTACTATCCAGGGTCTGCCGAAGGTCGTACGTATGGTCCCAAGCTGGTTTGTCCCTGTTTTTGCAGAGCGGTGGGCCTGGTTTGCCGTTCGGCCTGGCTGACTATGTGGGATGTACTTGCGACCGGAAACAATTTCGCTGCATAATTGTATTTTTTAGCTCTACTGTACGTATTTCCATATTTTAGCGTTCGCCGGTCGCACACGACCTCATTTTGCCGAGCGTGTGTGCCAGGAAGGCATATCCCCAATGGTTTCTGGGTCGTGTGGGAAGGACCCCCCAGTCGGTGTCAAAACCGGCGGATCTCGAGTAGGGGGTCCCGAACTGTGCGTCTAGGATCCATGGTAACAGGAGACGAGGGACACGATGTTTACCCAGGTTCGGGCCCTCTCTATGGAGGTAATACCCTACTTCCTGCTTGATTGATCTTGATGAATATGAGTGTTACAAGAGTTGATCTACCACGAGATCGTAATGGCTAAACCCTAGAAGTCTAGCCTATGAGTATATGGTAATGAGTCTGTGCTATCCAGACTATGCTCTCCGGTTTATATAGACACCGGAGAGATCTAGGGTTACATGAGGTCGGTTACATAAGAGGGAATCTTCATAGTCGGTCGCCTAGCTTGCCTTCCACGACAAGGAGAGTCCAATCCGGACACGGGTATAGTCTTCGGCCTTCGTGTCTTCATAGCCCATTAGTCCGGCCCAATGAGTAACAGGCCGGACGCCCGAGGACCCCTTACTCCAGGACTCCCTCACCCCCTATCGCCCACACTCACTAGGCGACGGTTCCAAGTGCTGTCACGGCAAGGAGTTAAAAACCGTTTGTATAGGACCGACGTGTACCAGTGGTTATCAAGATCAACTGCTGGTTCTATCTCAACATCATTGTCTGGTTCTTTATTATTCATTTGAGTATCCGCCCGAACCTCATAGTTATCTTTTTCATTATCAGAAGGTGAGTGTTCACTACCAGATTGAGTTTCAGCATCAGAGATAGAAACTTCATTATCATTATCAGGAGGTTTTTCTACTTCAGGTTCACTAGAGGCATGCAAAGTCCTATCATTTTCTTCTTCTTTTTCTTTTTAGAAGGACTATGTGCATCAGTGTTAACCCATTGAGAGTCTTGTTCAGTTCTTTTTGGGTGTCCTTCAGGATAAAGTGGTTCCTGAGTCATCCTACCTCCTCTAGTCATTACTCTAACATCATGATCATTGATATTATTATTCATCTCATCTAACAACTCTCTTTGAGATTTAGCAACTTGTTCTAACTGAGTTTGAACCATAGAAGCATGCTTCCCCACACCTCCAACATCATTTGTGATTCTAAATAACAAGTCACTCAAGCGAGCAATCATATCAGAATTGTATTTCAATTGTTTCATAACATTTGCATTGAAGTGATCTTGCTTTCTAATGTAATTTTGAAACTCATAAAGGCATTGGCTAGGGTGCATATTGTGAGGATTATCATCACCATTGAATTTCATTAGAGAATTTACCTCTACCACCTTAGGTGGTGGTGGTTTATCAAGCCCATGTATTTCTTCAATAGGAGGTAAAGTTTTTACGTCCTCAGCTTTAATACATTTTTCTCTCATAGATTTCTTTGCCTCTTGCATATCTTTAGGACTAAGATATATACCCCTCTTCTTTGGAGTGGGTTTAGGCGGTGGTTTAGGAAGAGTCCAATCATCATAATTTTTCAATATGTTATTCAATAATTCTTCAGCTTGCCCAATAATTCGTTCCCTGAAAACACAACCAGCACAACTATCTAGGAAATCCCTAGAAGCATCGGTTAGTCCATTATAGAAGATATCGAGTATTTCATTTTTCTTAAAAGGATGATCCGGCAAAGCATTAAGCAATTGGAGAAGCCTCCCCCAGGCTTGTGGGAGTCTCTCTTCTTCAATTTTCACAAATTTAAATATTTCCTGTAAGGCAGCTTGTTTCTTATGAGCAGGGAAATATTTTTCAGAGAAGTAATAAGTCATGTCCTGGGGACTACGCACACAACCAGGAGCAAGAGTATTGTACCAAGCTTTAGCATCACCCTTTAATGAGAACGAAAATAATTTGAGAATATAATAATAACGATTTTTTCTCATCATGAGCAAAAAGGGTGGCTATGTCATTCAACTTAGTAAGATGTGCCACAACAGTTTCAGTTTCATGACCATGGAAATGATCATATTGAACCAAAGTAATCAACTCTGGGTCGACAGAGAATTCATAATCCTTATCGTCAACAAAGATAGGTGAAGTAGCAAACTGAGGATCACATTTCATTTTAGCATTCAAAGTCTTTTCTTTATACTTGCATAATAATTTTTCTAGATCATCTTCATCTCTATCCTTACAAGCAAGAATATCCCTAGTTGCCTCTTCATCCATAACATAACCTTCCGGTTCCTTTAGCAATTCATATCTAGGAGGGCTAGTTCTAATAGGTGTTTCAAGATTTTAGGTTCCAAGCTCTTCATCAGTTTAAACATTCTCAAAAGCTTTAGTTCTAGCAAGTTGTTCATAGAGAAATTCACCTAGTGGCACATTATCATCAAGTGAGGTACACCATCATAAATATTGTTCATAGCAGAAGTGGCATCATCAATAACTTGCAACATATCAGGATTAATAGCATGTGGTGCTGTTGCAAGTTTACTTATAACAGAAGGTGAATCAAGTGCGGAGCTAGATGGTAGTTCGTTACCTCCTCTCGTCTTAGAGGGAAAAATCTTAGTCTTACCATCCTTCAGATTCTTCATAGTGTGAATTTGATAATAATCCCAAGTTACTCAAAAATATAGCTATGCTCCCCGGCAACGGCGCCAGAAAAAGGTCTTGATAACCCACAAGTATAGGGGATCGCAACAGTTTTTGAGGGTGAGTATTCAACCCAAATTTATAGATCCGACACAAGGGGAGAATATTTGCAAGTATTAGCAACTGAGTTGTCAATTCAATCACACCTAGAGATTAATTATTTGCAGCAAAGTGATCAGTAGCACAGTAATATGATAGCTTTCATAATAGTGGTAGCAGCAACAGTAATGGTAACAGTGATAGTAATAGTTTTGTAGTAGTGACAATAGTAATAACAGCAATAGTAACTTAGCAAGATCAATATGCAGGAAAATCGTAGGCATTGGATCGTCGATTTGTTGGATGATATTCATCATGTGAAGGTTACAACCTAGGGCGATGCGGCACTATCTCCTGTTCGTAAATATAATGTAGGCATGTATTCCGTAAATAGTCATACGTGCTTATGGAAAGAACTTGCATGACATCTTTTGTCCTACCCTCCTGTGGCAGCGGGGTCCTATTGGAAACTAAGGGATATTAAGGCCTCCTTTTAATAGAGAACTGGAACAAAGCATTAACACAAGGTGAAATACATGAACTCCTCAAACTACGGTCATCACCGGGAAGTGTCCCGACAATTGTCACTCCGGGGTTGCCGGATCATAACGCGCTAGTAGGTGACTATAACTTGCAAGATCAGATCTAGAACATCGATATAATGGTGATAACATAAACGGTTCAGATCTGAAATCATGGCACCCGGGCCCAAAGTGACAAGCATTAAGAATGACATAGTCATAGCAACATCAACCTCAGAACATAATGGATACTAGGGATCAAGCCCTAACAAAACTAACTCGATTATATGATGAATCTCATCCAACTCCTCACCGACCAGCAAGCCTACGAAGGAATTACTCACCCCCGGTGAGGAGCATCATGGAATTGGCGATGGAGAAGGGTTGGTGATGACGAAGATCGAAGATCCCCCTCTCCGAAGCCCCAAACGGACTCCATATCTGGCCTCCTGATGAATAACAGGAGGTGGCAGCGCCTACATCTCGTGAAACGCGATAATTCTTCCTCCCTCATTTTTTTCTGGAAATATGTGATTTTATAGCGTCAGTTTCCGGGTCTGCGGGGCCACCAGGTGGGGACAACCCACCTGGGCGCACCTAGAGGGGGGCGCGCCCTGGTGGGTTGTGCCCACCTAGGTGTCCCCTCCGATGGTTCACTACAGGAAACAGCTATTTTGCCGTCTGCCACGGCGGACGGCAAAGGCACGAACGGCGGACGGCAAAGGCCTTTGCCGTCAGCCGCGGACGGCAAAAGGCTCCGGCAAAGTAGGCTACGGTAAACAGCTGCTTTGCCGTCTGCTTCCTGGCGGCTCACGGCAAAGGCCCTTTGCCGTCTACCGCGGACGGCAAAGATAGCGGACGGCAATAATTGCGCTGTCAGTCCGTTAAGTGGCTAACGGCAGGCCTTTGCCGTCCGCCGCTGACGGCAAAATTTCTAGTGTCTTTGCCGTCCGCCGTATGATGTCATCTACACGTCACTAGATGGCAGGTTCTTTGCCGTCTGCCACTGATGGCAAAGTGCAGGTTCTTTGCCGTCTGCCACTGATGGCAAAGTCTTTGTCGTCTGCCACTGTAGGCAAACTGACCAAATGGGTCAGCTCCCAGGAAGCACAGTTGGCTGCCACGTGGCTTCTTTGCCGTCTGCGGCAGACGGCAAAGAGCCCGTTGCCGTCGGTGGCAGACGGCAAAGAGCCTGCATATTGGCTCTTTTTTCTGTTTTTTATTAAATCCAACAATTTTCATCACAAATATATATGACATATATAGATATATTTCACAGCAAACATATAAGATATATATGATATATATGACAACAATTTTCACAGCAAAGTGCAAACATATAAGATATCCATCCAACATGCAGAGTTCCATCATACATAGTTCCATCACATATGTTCCATCCAACTAGCAAGTTCCATCATACATAGCATAGTTCATCCAACTACCAAGATACATGCATAGTTCAACGATACAAAAGAAACAGAGAAAGGGATAAGGAGCACTCCATCTATGCAAGCTTTCGTCAAGTGAATGAAATCTGCAAAATGAAAAATAAGAAAGTTAGAAATAGGTGACTAGAACAAGAAGAAGACTAGAACAAGAAGAGTATGTCATTTATGGGCTAACTTACGTGAAATGGATCATATATGAGCTAACTAAGTTGAAATGGGTCGTTTATGCGCTAACTAAGGTCAAATGGATCGTTTTTGAGGTAACTAAGGTGAAATGGATCGTTTTTTAGCTCACTTAGGTCAAATGGATCATTTATGAGCTAACTTAGTTGAAATGGATCGTTTTTGAGCTAACTTTGTTGAAATGGATCATTTTTGAGCTAATTTAGTTGAAATGGATCTTTTTGAGCTAACTTTGTTGAAATGGATCATTTATGAGCTAATTTAGTTGAAATGGATCTTTTTGAGCTAACTTAGGTGAAATGGATCATTTAAGAGCTAATTTAGGTGAAATGGATCGTTTTTTAGCTCACTTAGGTCAAATGGATCATTTATGAGCTAAATTAGTTGAAATGGATCGTTTATGAGATAACCTAGGTAAGATGGGTCATTTTGGAGTTAACCTAGGTGAAATGGGCCATTTTAAAGCTAACGTAGGTAAAATGGATCATTTAGGAGCTAATCTAGGTAAAATGGGTCATTTTTGAGCTAACTTGGATGAACTGCATCATTTATAAGCTAACCTAGGTAAAATGGGTCATTTTGGAGGAAAAGAAGCTAACTCTAGGTCATTATGGTAAGCATATTGGAGGAAATAAAGCTAAGTCTAGGTCTTTATGCATTTGTTAAGCAAAACACTAGAGAAACTTACCGTGATCAGGGAGGTGTAGGAGCGGGGTGGCTAGTGCCGCTACCTGGAGAAGGATCGTGCGATGCGTTTCTGGAGTTAAGCTGCACCAAAGATCATTTCCAATGTCTCGTTAGCATTATGACACTCAAATGTTAAGACTAGCAAGTAATGTCCATTCAAATTAAACTCACCGTGCTCCCAGGAGCAATCACTGGCATCGGCGGAGCGGGCTGACCGGACTTCTCGCACACAGACTGCACATTTGGTTTTCACAACAGAGTCATACTAGTTAGTAATGAGACTCAAATGTTAAGACTAGCAAGTAATCTGCAGAAGAAACTTACCACAAGGAGCTCGTACATGGCCCTTGCCTGCATGTCATTCCGTGCCCTCTCCTCCTCCATCATCTTTCTCGTCCTCTCCTCCATCTCCCGCTGCCTCTCCGCCGCCTCCGCCAGAAGTTTCTCCGTTCTATCTCTCTCAGTCTGTATAGCAGCCTGCAACACCACTCACATGACCATTTGTAATCATTGATGGAAGCGCACACAATGTAATGGAGAAAGATAACTGAGTACGTATCACTAACCTTGATGGCGAGTTGCACTGGCCGTTCACGAGGCCTTATCTCAGGAGCGGAGCTCGACTGGCGCGCCTTGATCTCCGGGAGAGTGCTAGGACAACGGATAAGTCCATCTCCAATGGCTATGGAGCCATGGGACCTCCCGCCACCAGATATCATCACCAGCTCTGGATCAATGGGACCCTGGCTCGGGTTAAAGTCCTCCCCTTTCCTCGCCTTCCCCTCATCTCTATATCTCACGAGCTTGTTGTGGGAGGAGATGTTGGTGAAGTTGTTTGCATCATCGAGGTCAGACTGAGAGAAAGCCTTGACTTTCTTGAAAGAGGCAGTGTGGGCCATGGCATACAGGTCGTACACCTCTGGCACCTTATCCGCCTTATTGTAGCGTGCCTGAAAGAGAGAAACAATGAAAATTAGTAATTAAAGGGCTCAAGCTAGCATGATGAATGAATTGCATGAATCATGAAGCAAACCACATACCCAGTTGCGCCCGAACTGATATAAGTTGGAGCTGCCTTGATGGTGTGGCACACCTTCCATTTGGGCACGTTTGTCCTTGGCCTCGTTGTGGAGGGCTAGCCATTCTTTTGAGCACCACTCATCGACCAACACCTCCCAACAATCCATCCGATCCGCACACCATCTCGGAGGCGCCTAAGTTAGCAAATAGAAACTTGAGCGCTACGGCTAAGAATTACTAAATGAAGGAACTTAAGTAGAAGGCCTTAAGAATTACCTTCATGTACTGCTCCTTACTCAGGAACTTATCGCGGCACGCCGGCTTGGTCTTCTTGATACCACGCAAGGCGTAGTAGTCTCGAACAGCCTGCACCCGAGCCTCGTGCCGTAAGTTCTGGAGTAGGCGCTTGCAGACGTTCTGGATAACATTTGCCGCGTCCTCCTCGTATCCCTCCTCACACCTGTAGAATGTCTGCAATCAAATGAGACAATATTGATTAGTACAATTAATAACTAGCTAGTTGAAGATTTTGAAATGTGTAAAGGAGAAATTACCCAGAACGTCCTGATCACCATGTCTGCCCTCGTGTCGCACACGACACCGTCGATAATGACATCCGGCGGGGCCGGGGCAGCCACGTAGTGCTCCCAGCTCAACCCAAGCTCTGGAAGCCGACCCTCACCAGGCAACGTGACAAACCCCGGGAAGTTTTGCCGGCAAAGAACTCCAAGGACGGAGTTGGGCCGGCGGACACTATGATGGTGGTCCCAACCCCTGCAGCATGACAAGGCCAACGCATTAGTTATTTGAAGAAACGTGAATGCAGAAGGTACAAAAATATTAAATGCACTTACGTACCTCTCCCCATCAGGGAAAATCAACCACCTCTGCTCGCGGGTCGCCGGCACGGACGGGAGCCGTGTAGCACCACGCTGGTAGACGGTGCCACCCTCCTCCTCAAGATCAGTCGGCTCCCCGCCATCATCAGCATGGCCACTCGGCTCCTCGGGCTGATCCGGCCAGGTACCCCATCCGGACGTGTGCTCCTCCGGGGTCTCGTGGGCCGAACTCTCGTGGGCCGAAGGCCAGTCGACCCGAGGCTCGTGGGCCCAAGACCCGTGGACCGGAGGCTCGTGGACCGGAGTCCGTGTAGCCTCCTCCTCGGACGAGTCCACCCTAGCAGTCACGTGCTCGGGTGAAACAGCTGGGGGTGGCGGCGAGGAAGGCGCCGTAGCAGTCACCCTACCTCCTCTCCCGCGACCACGTGCCCCACCTCCTCTCTTCCTACCTCGTCCCCTGCTGGGCACCGCGGTCGACGAAGAAGGGCCCGGCGGTGTGGACATACTGTCCAGCAACGCTCGGCGGAGAGGTGCGTCTGGAATCGAAGACCTCAGACCACGCGCCGACGAAGAAGGGGCCTTGGCGCGCTCCCGACCAGCGCCCACCATCTTTCAACACCTGCCATGACAAACAGTAAACGAAATTAGTACAACATAAAAAAAAGACCGACATGAATAATAATATGTGTATCACTTAAGTGTATCATCATCAAGTACAACATTAAAAAATTTAATACCTGACACTACTAATAATCTCGATCAGTATCATCAATAAATGCATAATCATCATCACTATAATCAATGACGGGCTCATAGGGTTCAGTGGCATCAACATGTGGAAGGCCACCTTGACGTAATCGGTCAAGCAATGACAGGTCATCCGCAGCAGTAACCTCTTCTTGTTCCGGCTCTTCTTGTTCCTCCTCTGGGGTGATGTCGGATTCACTGTCGCTGTCTACTTCAATGTTTTGGGGTGAAGTATAGCGGTTCTTGAAACGCTTTTTGGAAAGACGTGTCTCTTGGAAGAATTCTCCTTCATATGTGTCTGGGTTAATGTGAGGTTCATAATCCTCTTCCTTTGGGGGAGATAGTCTAGCACGTGGCGGCACTTCATAAACGACATCCCAACCTTTCAGATTTGGATTAGTTTGGCAGGCCCACGGTAGATAGAATACTTGGGTCGCCTGTTGAGCCGTAATATAGACATCAGGAACATCTAAATGGGTGCTTTGGTTGATTTCAACTAGCCCTATATGTTCATGAGTCCTTCTAGTCTCCTTCGGCTGAAACCAATAACATTTGAAGACTACGACATTCGGTGGGTTTTCACCATAGAATAGAAGTTCATAAATTGCTTCAACTCTCCCATAATACTCGGTACCTCCTTCGCCGATAGCAGATACACAACAATTTGTAGACTTTCGGTCGGCCATAGATAGCTCTTTGCCATAGGTACGAAAGCGATACCCGTTGATGTCGTATTTGTCAAATGAACGGACCTTATAGTCAAAACCATTAGCGACTTGTCTCAATTCGGCGTCCATAGACTCTGAATTAGCCTACAAGTTTAATATGAAAGGATTGTTGCATTACGCACAAATTAGCGAATGAAACCGGGATAGCCGCCTACAAATTAGCCTACAAGTCTAATAGAAATTACCGTTTGTTTGAACCAAGAGATGAAACCGGGATAGCCGCCTCCTTGCTTTGCGAGAAGCTCATACTCTTCGACAGAATCCTTTTGGATCACCGCTCCATACGAGAATAAGGCGACGTATCGACTGTATGAAATATCCAGGAATAAGAGCAGTTCAAAGGAAATAGAAGTTGCGAAACTATGTACCGAGAACTTACTCGATGTACGGCCGCACTTCTATCAGGTTGTTGAAGATATACAACGAAATGGTCCGCCATTGTTCGTTATCCAAAGATACTGGATTTGAAACACTGGCTGGTGCGAGATTCCCTTTGAATAGGCTGAGGTTGGATCCACCCTTTTTAGGGTCGTCAGCATTGTACCGAGGCTTCGGATTATGCAAATGACGATTTTTGGCTTCGTAGTGTGCTGTCACGAAGTTTGCCGCCTCCTCAGTGATGAATGCCTCAGCCATCGATGCTTCAATTCTACGTTTATTTTTACATTTTTGTCGAAGCGTCTTCTGCATCCTCTCAGTTGGGTAGCACCAACGATTTTGCACGGGCCCCCCCAATCTTGCCTCGGTCGGGAGATGCAAAATCAAATGTTGCATTGGATTAAAGAAGCCCGGTGGAAAGATCTTCTCTAACTTGCAGATCAACTCCGGCGCCAACTCTTCCATTTCTTCTAGCACGCCAGGCGATAGTTCTTTCGCACAAAGAACACGGAAGAAATAGCTGAGTTCTGCCAGTACTAGCCATTCATCCTCAGGGATGAAGCCACGCAACATCACCGGCATTACCCGCTCAATCCATATGTGCCAATCATGACTCTTGAGACCAAATATCTTCAATTTATCAAGACTGGCTCCCCTCTGTAGATTCGCTGCATACCCATCGGGGAACATCAACTGCATTTTCACCCACAAGATAATTTCCCTCATAGCTGGCCTTCCAAGATTGAACCATGCCTTTGGCTTCGTCCAGTTCTGCTTTCCTTTCGGTTCTTTCATGTTTTGTAACGGCCTATCACATAGCGCCTCCAGATCGACTCTAGCCTTAGTATTATCCTTTGACTTCCCATCTATGCCGAACAATGTACCAAAAAGTGCCTCGGCGATATTCTTCTCAGTGTGCATCACGTCGATGTTGTGTGGGCAAAGGAGGTCTTTGAAGTAAGGCAGATCCCATAAGCATGTTTTGTGAGTCCAGGCGTGCTTAGAATTATACCCCTTGAAGTACCCTGGACGCTCTGGATCTGGCTCGAGAGCGTTTAACTGATCCAGGGTCTGTTGGCCTGTCAATGCAGGTGGTGCAGAGTTTTTGACAACTCTACCTCTGATGAAGTTCTTCTTGTCTTTCCTGAACTTATGGCGAGGATTCAGGAACTGTCTATGCATGTCGAAGCAAGAAAACTTGCGACCGGCCTGAAGCCAACGAAACTCAAGAGCTCCCTTGCATGTGGGGCACGGGAACCTTCCATGCACACACCAGCCAACGAATAGCGCATACGCCGGCAAGTCATGCGTCGAGTACATGTACCAGACACGCATTATGAAGTTCCGTTTGCTATAGGCATCGTATGTCTTGAACCCATTATCCCAGGCTTCTTGCAATTCGTCCTTAAGCGGTTGCATGTACACATTCATATTTTTCCCCGGATAGTTGGGCCCTGGAATTATCAACGTCAGGAAAATGTTCTTTCTTTGCATAATCTGTCCGGGGGGGGAGATTGAGTGGAAAGACAAATACGGGCCAACAACTGTATTGGGCTGCCGTCATACCAAACACACTGAACCCATCCGTGCTGATGCCGACTCGAGGATGCCTCGGATCTGCCGCTTTGTCACCATGTAATTCATCAAACTTTTTCCACGCAACACCATCCGATGTGTGTACAATCATCAGATTCCCATCTGCATCTAGTTCGGTTCTTTTGCCCGTTTTGTGCCATGTCATCTGTCTGGCCGTCTCTTCGACCATGAAAAGACGTTGAAGTCTTGGTACGATTGGCATATACCGAAGAACACTAACGGGGATTTTGGTCTGTGTCTTCTCACCCATACCGTTGTCTACCACAACATACCTGGAAGACTTGCAAATGGGACAATAGTTCAAGTCCGCATAGTCAAGCCTAAACAAGACACATCCTTTCTCACAGGCATGTATCTTATCATAGGGCATCTTCAGTGCACGGAGGATTTTGTCCGACTGGTACAGGTTTGCAGGCATTACATGGCCTTTGGGTAGAAAGCGTCCAAATACTGTCATCATTGCATCGTAGCATTCTCTGCCCAAGTTGAACTGAGCCTTCAGAGCCATTACTTGTGAGATGGCATCCAACTGACAAAGCTCAGTGTGCTCATGGAGCGGACGTTTTGAAGACTCCAACATTTCATTGAAGGCCTTTGCAGATTCCTCCATCTCCTCGTCCGAATCCCGAGCATCATCAAAGTCTTGCACCATGTTTTCCATCCCGGTACCATGCTCGTCGGTGCGACGACGATCCACCTCAGCTCGGTCACGTTGGGCAGACTCACCATGAAATGTCCACACCGTATAATCGGGCGTAAAACCACTCTTCTGCAGGTGTTTGCCCATTTCAGCCTCTGTCCTCTTTTCCCAATTGCCGCACCGTAAACAGGGGCACCAGGTTTTCCTCTGGCCATTTGCAAATGCGGCTCGCACAAACCCCTTGGTTTTTGTGAACCATTCAGTGCTCCATTTGTTCTGACCAGTGTGACCGGTGTACATCCACGCACGATCACTCATCTTGACTTTCAGAGCTACTAGACACACAACAAATATATATATATATAATTCACCATGTATATATTCATCAGTTGATCTACTTTGTCAATTTTATTACGTCCATGCAACCTACACTCTAATAGGTAATGATAGGTCCTAATCCCACCCGAGTATGTTTAGATTGGGTTCATTTTCCCATGCTATGCTCCGGATCCTACGCAAAATTTCGGCAGCACCTCCCCGCTGTTCTCCTGATACACGTCTCTGCAATAAACAGAGAGGATGTGTACCCGGAGAACAACAGGGGAGGCACTGACGAAATTTATGCGTCGGATCCGGAGCAAAGCATATGGGAAAACGAACCCAATCTAAACATACTCGGGCTGTCCATGGATAGCGTTGGACAATTCGAAAGAATCAAGGTTATAAATATGCAAATGCATGCATATTTATAACTATGACGCTTTCGAACAGGAGACACATATTGGTTACGCATACTGATGATTCAAGACACATATGTAGCTAGCTATCAAGTTTCATCGCAATAGATCAAATAATTAATGGGGGAGGAGGACATGTCATTTGTGCTCACCCACGAACGAAGGGGCAGAGCTCGTCAAACGCACGGCGAGGTCGTCGAACACCAAACCTCGCAGCGATGAAACAACTGCACATTTAAAACTACCCGATCAACACAATTATATATGATGTTTTTCATAACGAAATCGAAAGATATATGACCTAACTAATAATTCACAAATATATGACCCCGTCGGCTTCTGGAAGGACAAAGAACACCTTTTCGGGAGGTGTCGGGGGTCGGGGTGTCGTGTCGGTCTCGGGGTGCCGTGTCGGGGTCGGGGTGTCGGGTCGGGGTGCCGGGTCGGGGTCGGGGTGTCGGGTCGGGGTGCCGGGTCGGGGTCGGGGTGCCGTGTCGGTGTCGGGGTCGGGGTATCGGGTCAGGCTCGGGGTCGGGGTGTCGGGGTCGGGGTGCCGGGTCGGGGTCGGGGTGCCGTGTCGGTGTCGGGGTCGGGGTGTCGGGTCAGGCTCGGGGTCGGGGTTACGGGGTCGGGGTCTCAGGGTCGGGGTGCCGGGTCGGGGTCGGGGTGCCGTGTCGGTGTCGGGGTCGGGGTGTCGGGTCAGGCTCGGGGTCGGGGTGTCAGGTCGGGGTGCCGGGTCGGGGTCGATGTGCCGTGTCGGTGTCGGGGTCGGGGTGTCGGGTCAGGCTCGGGGTCGGGGTCTCGGAGTCGGGGTGTCGGGTCGGGGTGCCGGGTCGGGGTGTCGGGTCGGGGTGCTGTCTCGGGGTCGGGGTGTCGGGTCGGGGTGCCGGGTCGGGGTCGGGGTGCCGTGTCGGTGTCGGGGTAAGGGTGGGTGTGGTGTCAGGGTGTCGTGTCGGTGTCGGGGTCGGGGTCTCGGGGTCGGGGTGTCGGGTCGGGGTGCCGGGTCGGGGTCGGGGTGCCGGGTCGGGGTCGGGGTGTCGGGTCAGGCTCGGGGTCGGTGTGTCGGGGTCGGGGTCGGGGTGCCGGGGGTGCCGTGTCGGTGTCGGGGTCGGGGTGTCGGGTCAGGCTCGGGGTCGGGGTGTCGGGGTCGGGGTTGGGGTCGGGGTGTCGGGGTCGGGGTCTAGGGGTCGGGGTGTCGTGTCGGGGTGCCGGGTCGGGGTCGGGGTGCCGTGTCGGGTCGGGGTTTTTTCCTCTTTTTTCCTTTTCTTCTTCTTCCTATTCTTCCTCTTCTTCTTTTTTCTTCTCCTCCTCCTCTTCTTCTTCTTCCTTTCCTTTTTCCTCTTCTTCTTCTCCTCCTCTCCTCTTTTTTCTTCCTTTTCTTCCTCTTCTTCTTTTTTCTTCTCCTCCTCCTCTTCTTCTTCTTCCTTTCCTTTTTCCTCTTCTTCTTCTCCTCCTCTCCTCTTTTTTCTTCTTCTTCTTCTTCTTCTTCTTCTTCCTCTTCTTCTTTTTTCTTCTCCTCCTCCTCTTCTTCTTCTTCCTTTCCTTTTTCCTCTTCTTCTTCTCCTCCTATCCTCTTTTTTCTTCTTCTTCTTCTTCCTCTTCTTCTTTTTTCTTCTCCTCCTCCTCTTCTTCTCCCCCCTTTCCTTTTTCCTCTTCTTCTTCTCCTCCTCTCCTCTTTTTTCTTCTTCTTCTTCCTCTTCTTCTTTTTTCTTCTGCTCCTCCTCCTCTTCTTCTTCCTTTCCTTTTTCCTCTTCTTCTTCTCCTCCTCTCCTCTTTTTCTCTTCTTCTTCTTCTTTCCTCAAACTAAACTAAACCTAAAACTAAAACT
The DNA here is from genome assembly GCF_018294505.1 of Triticum aestivum. NCBI lineage: Eukaryota > Viridiplantae > Streptophyta > Magnoliopsida > Poales > Poaceae > Triticum > Triticum aestivum. The sequence continues at coordinate 404,822,631 of NC_057811.1, read as the reverse complement.
AAACTAAAACTAAACCTAAAACTACAACTAAAACTAAATCTAAACTAAAACTAAAACTAAAAAGGAAAAAAAAAAGAACAAAACAGAAAAAAAGGTGGGCTCACCTGGGGCGCAGGGCCGGTGGAGGAGGCCGGTGGAGGAGGGGGGCGGGTCGGTGGAGGAGGCGGCCTGGGGCGGCGGGGGGCCGGGCCCGGGGCGGCGGGGGGGGGGGCGGCGGGGGGCCGGGGCCCAAGGGGGGCCGGGGCGCAAGGGGGGCCGGGGCGGGGCGGTGGAGGAGGCGGCCTAGGGCAGCGGGGGGCCGGGCCCGGGGCGGCGGTGGGGCGCGGGGCGGCGGGGGGCCGGGGCGCGAGGGGGCCGGGGCGGGGGGGCGACGGGGCGATGGGGCGGCGGGGCGGCGGCGCGCGGCGGGCGGCGGCGGCGGGGGCGGGGTGGGAGGAGAGAACGGCCGGCGAGGAGAAAGTGAGTAACGGGCGGGGGGTACGGGCCGTTAGGTAGTGCCCTCTTTGCCGTCCGCCTCTCTTTGCCGTCCGTTTTTTTGCCTCTTTGCCGTCTGCTAGCGGACGGCAAAGAGGTGGCCCGTTAAGTTTTTCCCAAACGGGCGGGGGGTGGGGGCCACCTCACTCTTTGCCGTCCGCTGGCGGACGACAAAGAGCTGGCAGATGGCAAAGAGCTTCTTTGCCGTCTGCTTTTGGGTAGCTGATGGCAAAGAGCTTCTTTGCCGTCAGCTAGCAGACGGCAAGGAGCTGGCAGATGGCAAATTAGCTGATTCCAGTAGTGGTTCTTGGCTCCAGAAATTCTCTTTTATTGAATAAAAATCCTCGCAAAGTTTTGTTCCAATCCAAGAATTTTATTTCTGCACAAAAACAACACCATGGTAGTTCTGCTGAAAACAGCGTTAGTCCGGGTTAGTTTCATTCAAATCATGCAAGTTAGAGTCCACAACAAGTGGAAAAGCGTTAGGAAAAGTAGATACGACGGAGATGTATCAGAGACAACGCACAAATCACCGAATACCTACACAAACAATCAAACAACTTGCACCCAACGCGAGAAAGGGGTTTTCAATCCCTTCACGGTTATTTGCAAAAGTGAGATCTGATAGAGATAGATAAACGACAAGGTAAATATTTTTGGTATTTTTGGTTTATAGATCGGAAAGTGAAAGATTGCAGAAATAGTAGATCGGAAACTTGTATGATGGAAAATAGTAACTTATATGATGGAAAATAGACCCCGGGGCCATTGGTTTCACTAGAGGCTTCTCACAAATTACTGTCGAGCAACTAATAGAAAAGCGCAAACTTATGACGATATGTAAGGCAATGATCATGAATATAGGCATCACATTCGTGTCAAGTAGGTCGGAACGATTCTACATCTACTACTATTACTCCACACATCGACCGACTCCTGCCTGCATCTAGAGTATTAAGTTCAAGAAGAACAGACTAACACATTAAGTAAGATGACATGATGTAGAGGAATTAACTCAAGCAATATGATGAAAACCCCATCTTTTTATCCTCGATGGAAACAATGCAATACGTGCCTTGCTGCCCCTGCTGTCACTGGGAAAGGACACTGCAAGATTGAACCGAAAGCTAAGCACTTCTCGCATTGCAAGAAAGACCAATCTAGTTGGCCAAACCAAACCGATAGTTCGAAGAGAATTACAAAGGTATCAAATCATGCATAAAAGAATTGAGAGGAGATTCGAATAATATTCATAGATAAGCTGATCATAAATCCACAATTAATCAGATCTCGGCAAATACACCATAAAAAGTATTACATCGAATAGATCTCCAAGAACATCGAGGAGAACATGGTATTGAGAATCAAAGAGAGAGAAGAAGCCATCTAGCTACTAGCTATGGACCCGTAGGTCTGTGGTAAACTACTCACGCTTCATCGGAAGGGCAATAGAGTTGATGTACAAGCCCTCCGTGATCGAATCCCCCTCCGACAAGGTGCCGGGAAAGGTCCCTAGATGAGATCTCATGGGTACGGAAGGTTGTGGCAGTGGAAAAGTGTTTTCGTGGATGCCTCTGGTGGTTTGGGGATATTTGGGAATATATAGGCGAAAGAATTAGCTCAGGAGGGTCACGGGGGGCCAACAAGGGTGGGGGGCACCCCTACCCCCCTAGGCGCACTCTCCGTCCTTGTGGCCACCTCGTGGCTCCTCCGACTTCATCTCCAAGTCTCCTGGTTGTCTACTGGTCCAAGAAAAATCATTGTGAAGGTTTCATTCCGTTTGGACTCCGTTTGGTATTCCTTTTCTGCGAAACTCAAAAACAAGGAAAAAACAGGAACTGGCACTAGGATCTAGGTTAATAGGTTAGTCCCAAAAATAATATAAAATAGCATATTAATGCATGCAAAACATCCAAAACAGATAATATAATAGCATGGAACAATCAAACAAGCTTAATTCCTGCTCGTCCTCGAGTAGGTAAATGATAAAAACAGAATTTACAAAGTGGAATGCTACCTAACATATTTATCCGTGTAATTTTCTTTATTGTGGCATGAATGTTCAGATCCATAAGATTCAAAAAAAAGTTTAATATTGACATAAAAACAATAATACTTGAAGCATACTAACAAGGCAATTATGTCTTCTCAATATAACATGGCCAAAGAAAACTTATCCCGACAAAATCATATAGTCTGGCTATGCTCGATCTTCATCACACAAAATATTCAAATCATGCACAACCCCGATGACAAGCCATGCAATTGTTTCATACTTTTAATGTTCTCAAACTTTTTCAACTTTCACGCAATACATGAGCGTGTGAGCCATGGACATAGCACTATAGGTGGAATACAATATGATGGTTGTGGAGAAGACAAAAAGAGGGAGATAGTCTCACATCAACTAGGCATATCAATGGGCTATGGAGATGCCCATCAATAGATATCAATGTGAGTGAGTTGGGATTGCCATCCAACGGATGCACTAGAGCTATAATATTATGAAAGCTCAAAAAGGAAACTAAGTGGGTGTGCATCCAACTTGCTTGCTCATGAAGACCTAGGGAAATTTGAGGAAGCCCATTGTTGGAATATACAAGCCAAGTTCTATAATGAAAAATTCCCACTAGCATATGAAAGTGACAACATAGGAGACTCTCTATCATGAAGATCATGGTGCTACTTTGAAGCACAAGTGCGGAAAAAGGATAGTAACATTGCCCCTTCTCTCTTTTTCTCTCATTCCTTTTGGGCCTTCTCTTTTTTTGGCCTTTTCTCTCTTTTTTTATTTATTCCCTCAGATGGGACAATGCTCTAATAATGAAGATCATCACACTTTATTTACTTACAACTCAATACTAGAACAAAATATGACTCTATATGAATGCCTCCGGCGGTGTACCGGGATGTGCAATGAATCAAGAGTGACATGTATAAAAAATGATGAGAGGTGGCTTTGCCACAAATATGATGGTAGCTACATGATCATGCAAAGCAATATGACAATGATGATGCGTGTCATAATAAACAGAACGGTGGAAAGTTGCATGGCAATATATCTCGGAATGGCTATGGAAATGCCATAATAGGTAGGTATGGTGGTTTTTTTAAGGAAGGTATATGGTGGGTGTATGTTACCGGCGAAAGTTGCGCAGTACTAGATAGGCTAGCAATGGTGGAAGGGTGAGCGTGCGTGTAATCCATGGACTCAACATTAGTCATAAAGAACTCACATACTTGTTGCAAAAATCAATTAGTCATCGAAACAAAGTACTACGCGCATGCTCCAAGGGGGATAGATTGGTAGGAAAAGACCATCGCTCGTCCCCGACAGCCACTCATAAGGAAGACAATCAAAAAATATCTCATGCTCCAACTTCATTACATAACGGTTCACCATACATGCATGCTACGGGACTAACAAACCTTAACACAAGTATTTAACAAATTCACAACTACTCACTAGCATGACTCTAATATCACCATCTTTATATCTCAAAACAACCATAAGGAATCAAACTTCTCATACTATTCAATGCACTTTCTATGAAAGTTTTTATTATATCCCTCTTGGATGCCTATCATATTAGGACTAAATTTATAACCAAAGCAAATTACCATGCACTACTGCAGGATGCTGCTAACGCGACACTACGATCACAGACCCTTCGAGAAACTGTGTGCAATGCAATAATCACAAACGGTGCTGTATGAAAACCATCAGAAATGTATAAAATGTTTGCGACGAGGATGCATCAAACACGGTTCAGGTTTTAGTTGCGTGTGCGATGAAGGGCATACGGTTCAGTTCAATTAACTGTTTGTGATGAGGAGGAACAAAAGAAACGGGCAGCCAGATGAAGGCGTGTGCGATACACAGCATACGGTTCACTCGGATGAACTGTTTGTGATTAGGCAACACAAAACAAACGGTTAGCCAGATGAAGGTGTGTGCGATATACAGCATACGGTTCACTCAGATGAACTGTTTGTGATTAGGCAACACAAAAGAAACGGTCAACCAGATCAAGGTGTGTGCGATATACGCATGCGGTTCAGTCGGCCCTTGTCGTCAATGTGTGACCTCTATGGCAACCGTTCGCTCCCCAGGCGCCTCTTTGTGTACCGTGGCAACCGTCCACCGCCTCTTCGCCTTTCCTCTCGATTTGGAACTGTTGTCGCACGCTCTTCCTCCCTCCTCCATTCACCTTCACCCTTCCTTCTACCATTGTTCGATCATCTCCTCCATGGAGGGAACAGGCCGGAAACGACCCCGTTATTCTTGCCCCGATCTGAATGATGACGCGGTGAAAGAACTCATTGATCGGTGCGATGCCATCACCTCGGCTAGCATGGCAGGTTCGTTCAAGACCATTCTCGACTCAACTAATAACATCATTACAAGGAACCCAAGGGTCCAGGAGCAGATTGATCTCCCCTATCTTCTTCGCCGTGACCCTGCTGACTGGCGCGGGGATGAGGAAAGCCTTGCCTTGTGCAAGTTGATGCCGCTTGATAATGATACGTATGATGTTAAGATGCCATCGCTTGAGGGCAAGGCTTGGGCAGGCGCAAATGGAGATTGGGTTGTTTACATTGGGTACAACTGCCAGTGGGAACTTGTGAATGTGTACACTCGTCACCGTTCCACTTCCAAAAATCTCAGACGACTGCCCAGATGTTGAGTACACCGGTATTCTATGTGAGTTCAAATACGATCATGGTGACTATCGTCTATGGATGATAGCAATTTGTCGAGTTCCCAGCCGCTATTAGGATTACTCGAACTATGAAGTTATTGCTATCTTCGACAAGCAATTCAATACGAGGGTCTTGCTCAAAAATCAATTTCTGTACACGGATGAGTACTGTGATGCAATTCAATACGAGGGTCTTGTGTTTGCTGCCACCACTCGTGGCACTGTTTTTGCATGGAATAATCATGCTTTCGGTACATTTTTCTTCCACCGTAATTATAATTGTTTCATCCACATGCATGCGGGCTAGCTAGTTTCCCTTTACTAATTAATTAACCTTCTTGTGTTTCCAAGGTCCTGTGAACATTCCACCACCTACACTTTTAAATTTTTGTAACCAAGGGGGAGATGACGATGCTGATGATCACGAGCATGAGGACGAGCTGGACCCATATACTTAGTGGCGCCTGGCAACTTTTTCCGATGGATCACCTCTTCTTCTTGTCTGTATACAGGGCACTGCTGATGTTACTAAGGAAGCAGGTGTTGTCTCGCATGGTTGCACTCTCCGGACCTATTCCAACATCCGTTGCAGGGTATTCGGGATGGATACTAGTGTACTAGCACCAACACCTTCTCCCTGGTTCAGTATTGAAAGTCTTGGAGGAACTCGCTCTTCCTTGGACAAAACTATCCAATGATGGTGGAAGGCGATCCAGCTGCTGTTGACACAACGTTACTACCATGTATGAGAAGCAACTATATCTATACCTCGGACATTGCTATGCTTCCCTACCATCCCAATATGGGTCCTGACATAGGCCACTTCAGCCTGGATGATCAGTCCTGTGTTGGTCTCGAGATTGACAGTAGCTGGCCCTTCCCAAAAAATCACTTCTGGTTCAAAGCAAGCGTTTCCAATGCCGACGAGTGGTTGAGCTGAAGTTCATTTCATCGCTTTGTTATTTGTTGTGTGAGAAAAACTTTACTAGAATGTTTTGTTCGAAATGATCTATAATCCAACGTGTATCCTCGTTGTTGTTGTGGGCTGATGACTTGTTGTATGTAATCAATGGTACATTTGCATATGCTTCCATCAACCCATGCCTGCTAGTGGTGTCCATATGAACAGTGCTAGTGATTTTAGTTGCAAAAATTAGATAGTGCTAGTGATTTTTAGCTGCATAGTTTGACAAATCGTAGTGTTACAAGGCTGACAAATGGCAATGTTACTAGATAAACAAATGTCAATCTTTCCAGTTTGAAAAATGGCAACATTACCCAAAATGACAGATATGCAAATCTTACCCAATTGTTTGTACGTGGTTGCACACGGGTCATGCAAAACAACCGTTTGCATTGAAGGGATGCAGAAATCCTGCTCGGCAGATTTTCCCTTGGCTTCCTGGGGAAGCTGTCGGTTTGCATCCGGGTGTTCTAACTAAAACATTTGCGATGAGAGTTTTATATTTAAAAACCATTGATGATTTTTTCCAAAAGAAAATCGTTTGATAAGTCTGTACATTAAGAGAGAAAAAATCAAGTTCGTTCAAACCATATCTTTCATTCAGTCACACTGCGAATATATATTCATATGATCGAGAATTCGAGATACAGTATTAAACCCCAAAAAACTATTTCCAGCGACGTCGGAGGCGGCGTGCCGCGCTGTCATTGTCGTTGTCATCCTCCGGGACGCCGTTGTTGAAGTATTCAAGGAAGCACAAAATGTTATTCACTTGTAAATCAAACATCATGTCGTCGCGCGATTGATGGGCGGGGCGCGGGAGGACGGCAACTGGCACCGCTGAGAGGTAGCGATCGACGGCAGCGTCCCATGCCACTGAGGGGGGCGCGCGCACGGGCACGGGCGCGGCGGGTGCAGCCAAACGCACGGGGGTCGGCGCCACAGTGGGTGGAGGGGCCCGCACGGGCACGAGCACGGGCGCTGGTGCTAGCATGTACATGAGCTCGCGCGGGTCCGCGGAGACCTCGCTGACGCCCGCTGCTTCCAGCTCTGCGATAGTGCTCGGCGACCAGCCCGCTAATGCTACAGGGATAGTCGCTGGCGCGGGCACGGGGATGGGAGAGGGGGCGGGAGCGGTGGCCGCAACCGCCATGGCCAGCTCGTTCTGGGCCATGCCCATGAGGCCCCATTCCTCCTTATTTTCTATCTCCTCCGGCTCGGAGTCGACTTCACCAAACTTGAAGACTAGTGGCAGATGATCGTTCTGCGGCATGGCGTTGCTGGAGGTCTACAGCTGCGGGAGGGAGGGGAATGGGAGGCGAACAGTAAGACCGCCCGTATTAAACAACGGCTCGGGCGCCATTAATGGAGAGGAAGGCGGGCGGCCATGAAAGTCAAAGGGCTTGCTTCCCAGTGAGCCTGCCACTACTGCAGGATGCTGCTAACGCGACATTACGATCAGAGACCCTTCGAGAAACTATGTGCGATGCAATAATCGCAAACGGTGCTGTACGAAAACCGTCAGAAATGTATAAAACGTTTGCGATGATGGATTCATCAAACATGGTTCAGGTTTTATTTGCGTGTGCGATGAAGGGCATACGGTTTAGTTCAATGAACCGTTTGCGATGAGGAGGAACAAAAGAAACGGGCAGCCAGATGAAGGCATGTGCGACACACATCATATGGTTCACTCGGATGAACTGCTTGTGATTAAGCAACACTAAAGAAACAGTCAGCCAGATCAAAGGTGTGTGCGATATACGGCATGCGATTCACTCGGATGAACTGTTTGCGTTGAGACATGAGAACAGAAACGGTTCAAATGAACAAGATATGTGTGATATGAGGCAAACAGGTCTGTAATCGGAGATGTGTGCGAAGACCGATAACAACACAGACGATGGCTACTAATAAGCCGTGTGTGTTGTGAGAAAACGATTGCTGGTATACAATTGTGAGTGATTGATGAAAACATCACCGACGGGTTGCATTGTTTAGTCCGTGTGCGATGTGATTTTCTTTGTCCGCATAACATCTACGCTCTGTCTACAGCATCAACATATATACTTAAATGCATAACCAAATTAAGCATACAATTACACAAGTGACTACACACATAACATTTCCACACACTAAAGAAAGCAATTACATGCATACTAAAGTAGGAGAAACAAGGATCTAATCATCTACTTATTGTTGCGACGACGCTTGCCGTTGCTCTGCTTCTGGCTGGATCCCTGGCCGTTTTGGGGAAGGAGGGACTTCCTCATGTCAAAGATCCGCCCGTACATGTCGTAGCTCGTGTACGCCTCCTTGGCCGCGTACACGACGTGAGCTTTGTCGAGTTTCTCCATCCAACCCGAGTGCCAGGCATGCTTGTCCTTGTTGCACGAATCCTTCATGTCTCTGTAGTAGGGGTCGATGATGGCATTGGCGAGGTGAACCAGTGAGTCCTTCTCATGCTCCTTGCTGCCCCTGATCTTTTATTGGCCCTGGATGTCGACAAGATTCTGGCAGGTGTCGTGGATATGGGACACGGGTATCCTCATGGAGGTAGGCCGCGGCCCATCATGGGAGGTGGCCCAGCAGACCGACTTATACAGTTTGAATAAGACCTGGATTGCTATCCGTCTTGTAATAGAAAAGAGACTAGTCCTAATCCTACTAGGACTCTACATGTAAGCCGGCCCCTTCAACTTATATAAGGAGGGCCAAGGCTCCCCAAGAGGGAGAAGCAAGAAGAAACAATCTCTAGGTCTAGACACAAAGAGCCGGTTTACCGGCGACTCTCTCGTGATGATAATGAGACCTAGCCACAAACAGCATGTAGGGTTGTTACCGGATGATATTTCCCGGGGCCCGAAGCTGTCTAAATCCTTGTCTTGTGTGTCGATTGTCTCGTGTCTCTCGATTTTGACCAACCCCTTCAAGCTACTGCATAGATGCGTTGGCCTCACGATTAAGTCCTCACACTAGGACATCTGTCATGACAAATCCACGACAGTTGGCGCCCACCGTGGGGCTACGTGCATGTGGATTCAGATTTCGATGGGTCCAATCTTCATCAGTAATGCTGGCTTCATCAGCATCAAGGTTAACCGACAATGTTCCGTGTGCGGCCGGTTTGGAAATTCATCGGCCGTAGCAGAAGTTGTTTTCGTCTACGTTGTTAGCAATCCGATCAGAACAAGAAGTACAAGAAGTTCAAATTCCAAGATAGCCTGAGCCAGAAAGCAGTCTGGATCCGTATAGCACGCCAGCGGATTACTCCATCTATATACCCTGCAACATCACGTGTCTGACTCTGGATTGGTGTAGTTACGCTGCTGCTGAGTTTGAATCAAATAATGTCCTAGCTGGCTATCACGTGATGTTATCTCATGCCCTGAAGAAATAAAAAGAAGAGGCGAACCATGCATGAGGAGAGACATAACGGAAGTTCTGATCGGACCAGCAGCTGACCACTGCTACCGATGCAGAAAAGCAAGTAAAAGGCTAACTGCCTTGTGCGCACAGCGGCTCAAAGAAAAAGCAAAAAATTGGACAAACCGAGTAGTACTAGTATTGTGCTTTCAAGCATCGATTAGTGTGGACTCACACGTGGATCGAGGAAGAATAATCAAGGAAGAAACAAGAAATCTACGGCTCGTGCATGTGCAGACCTCACATAAAAAACACGCAAGTAGTTTGCATTGCTAGCTTACCACAACGTTGCAAATGGCAAGTGGATATTATGTGATCAACAAAAGAAAATAAAATTGGATCGATCCGGCTCCTAGCTTAGATGCTACCTTGCAAATACAAAGAGAATACGTACCACATCAAGCTGCCTGGATGTCTTCTTCTACATACATATCCGTTAGATGGAGCACACAAAGGCAAGCTGGATTCCGGGCCAGGAGGACCTCGTGCGATCATCTCGAGCTCCGCCAACCCGACTTGTACAACGGCGTTTCGGGTTCCGCAGTTTTGGATTGCGGCAATTTCAAAATTTCGACTTCCGCCGCCGGGTCGTGCCGTCAGCCGGCTTATCGACCTGCTATGGAGCCGGGTTATCGACCTGCATGCAAATGTGCCAAGGGAAAATCGGCGAGAGAGCAGCTGGGTCATGAGGACTCGGCCGACCCCGCCTCTACCACGGCCGGTTTCAACAACAACTTCGACATCCACTATTGAAAAATTTCGGATTCCATCACACCGGGCTTCACCAACATCGTGATCTTCTCCGACTCGAGCTAAGCCGGCTCGGATCATGCCACCTCCGGTTCGGCAATCTCGCGCTGTGACGTCTTCAAAATTCCAGCTCTAGCTGCTGCCTCGAGCCGTCAGTCGGGTTACCTACTTATGACTCCTGCTGGACCATCTCCGACCTCGCCGAGGTCTTCGCCGGCTTATGCCACATCATACAAGCTAAGTCACTTTCATATTTAAATTTCATTTTTTTCCAGTCAATTAAATATATCCGCACCTTTGAGCTAATCTCGAGGTCTATCGTTTCTTCTCATAAAGTTGAGTCGTAAAGTTACCAAAGAGGACTATTTGCCATGATGCATAGTTCAAACATGGGTGCCCTACATATCAGCAAAATAATTTTACGTTCGTTCTTTACTAAGACAGATGCAACTCATAACCGACCAACTAGTGGGTATGGTATTATCAATCGACTCTGATGCCTATCATGGACTTTGTTGACCCTGAACATATCATATTCCATGAAAAAAGTCCACGCGAAAGCCTACTTAGTCGAGTCGAACGATTAACAACTTGAACATAAGTTGAAAAAGTCATCGAAATTATTATTTAATTTTGTTTTATACATCACAAACGGTGTAATGCATTCATGTGTTTTATTTCAGGAACAAAGAGCCTCCAGACGACTCCTCGAGTCGCCTCGAGCCTCGGGGGCTATCAAGCCAGAATTTGTGAAAAAACGGACTTTGTTCGTTACCAAAACAGAAGTTCACAGACCCCCGGGTTGTTAAAGGCCTAAACAAACCCGGCGCTCGGGGGCTACAGATGATATACATGCTATTGGAGTTGGAAATTTTTTGGGAAGACCCGGCTTGGAGACAGAATCCAGCTTGGGAGGACAACCCGGCAACATCAACATCGACGCTTCATGACCCGGCAATCTCTTCATACACATTTCGGCATCCATTACGTCAACGACCCGGAAAAAAGCTCCGCGTTCAAGGAAGACAAAAGCATCAACAAAATCAACACCTTCCGCCCGACTCTTCGAGTCGCCCGAAAGCTCGGGGGCTACTGTCGTGGATATGGCACACGGGTATCTTCATGGAGGTAGGCCGCAGCCCATCATGGGAGGTGGCCCAGCAGGCCGACTTATACAGTTTGAATAAGACCTGGATTGCTATCCGTCTTGTAATAGAAAAGAGACTAGTCCTAATCCTACTAGGACTCTACATGTAAGCCAACCCCTTCAACTTATATAAGGAGGGCCAAGGCTCCCCAAGAGGGAGAAGCAAGAAGAAACAATCTCTAGGGCTAGACACAAAGAGCCGGTTTACCGGCGACTCTCTCGTGATGATAATGAGACCTAGCCACAAACAGCATGTAGGGTTGTTACCGGATGATATTTCCCGGGGCCCGAAGCTGTCTAAATCCTTGTCTTGTGTGTTGATTGCCTCGCGTCTCTCGATTCTGACCAACCCCTTCAAGCTACCGCATAGATGCGTTGGCCTCATGACTAAGTCCTCACACTAGGACATCTGCCGTGACAAATCCACGACAGTTGGCGCCCATCGTGGGGCTCGAACCCATGACCACAAGGTTAAGAGCCTTGTGCTTTATCAACTGAGCAATGGATCCTTCAATATAATGGATTTAACTTGTGTACCTTGAATTTTTTGACAGGAGCAATTGGCAGCCCCCAAGGACCGGCTCATTATGATGTGATGAGTCGGGTCTTCAATAAGGCCAGTAAAAATGACTTTGCATTAGCCCCCAAGTGCCATGGTGCATGCTGGCAGTGACATGGGGCTTGCATATTTGATGTAATCTCAATCTGAATAATGTAGCCCCCAAGTGCCGGGTCGTAAGCCTGCAGCGACTCGGGACTATTCCTTCAATTGTAGAATAAATCATATCCATTGATAATATAATAGCCATTGCGCTAAAGCAACTTTGAAAACCTTAATCATAATATTGGTCATTAACAACCATAATAAAATCCCGCCATATTGGCTATTGGAAGATTTAAATAATATAATCCAATGATTTATGAGCGCATGATTCCAATGGCGCAATCCAAATATATACTGGCGACTTATAATCCCAAGCCAGTCCGGGTTAATAAACAATGGATAATTTATCATCATACTGGCGACTTATAGTCAAAAGCCAGGCTGGGTTAATAAACGCCGGATATTATCTCATACAGGCGACTTATAGTCCAAAGCCAGGCCAGGTTAATAAACGCCGGTGATTTACAGTCATGCTTTATTCAACCTGTTTCTGCATACAACAAATTTAAAGTGTCCTGGCGGTTTACCGCCGGACGGGTCATAATGCCAAACATACAACCCGGGTTTATAACCAAGGCTGCACTTAAGAATAATCTAATATGAAATATATCATACCTGTGACATTGAATCACATCGTTGGTTTACCAACTTTTTGTAGTAAGGGTGATAACCCTAATCATGAGTACTAATAACTCCTTCCATATTGTGCCAGTTTATGATAAAACCGTACCGTGTTGTTATAAACACCGGATTATCCATATGTAACACTGGCGACTTATAGTCGAAACTAGACCGGGTTAATAAGCGCCGGATTATAACTGATCATGTACTGACAACTTGTAGTTGAAAGCCGAGCCGAGTTAATGAACGCAGGTTTATCAAAAACATTATAAATCTCATCAAAGGAGAAAAAACTTGGCAAATAAAAGCATATGAAAACTTGTAGTCGAGGCTTTTCACGGGCTGCCAGGCCCCAAATCGAGGCTTTTCATGGACTGCCAGGCCACTGAGTTAAACCATTTTACAAAGCCTTTTAAAATGGACCTCAATCTTTAACCAATCGTCGTTTTAACTTTGACAAGTTCAGGGTCTATGAGATTGACTTGTCAAGAGTTGGGCGGGTCATCCCAGGTTTACCTGGACGGAGTGGCTTACTTAAGAAGGTAGGATAACCCGGGGTTTTAGGTGAATACACTTGGCTTCCAAGCTGTGGCTTGATAGCCTATTACAAGTGTAGATTCTTTGTTCATTGCGAAGCAAAGATTCCCCAAGCAATATTTTGAACTCTGCTCAGCGGGTGCCTATGTTTGAGTTGTACTTTTGCAACACTCTCTTTGGCCCCTAAGTAATTTTCTTTTGGCCTTGAGCCGATCAAGAGGTGTAGCTATGGTTTCGAATACAACCAAGCCCCCAAGTGATTTTCCTGGTGGCCTTGCGCCGATCAAGAGGTGTAGCTATGGTTCGAATACGACCAAGCCCCCAAGTGATTTTTATATATGGCTTTATAAGCCGGATCAATGGGTAAGCAGAACTCTGCCTTATAAATAGAAGCCCCCACGTGATCAATAATACGATTAAGTCCTCACACTAGGACATCTGTCGTGACAAATCCACGATAGCAGGCGATGCCCGAATTCTCGAGCGCCTTTACATCGTTGGTGATGTCCACCGTAGCGAACATGTAGTGGGGGTTGTTGACAAACCTGGCGAAACACTCGCAAGTCCTTGTGGCCAGGCAGTAGTGGTAGACGAGGACGTGGTGGCGCATGCACATCTGGGTGACGGCGACCTTGGGACGAGACCCGGCACGAGCGCGGGTGTACTCGAGGTCGAACCCGACCACCTTGTACTTCTCCTCGGCAAGCAACAGCTCCATGATGTGGATGGAGTTCTCCGCCCAGACCGGGTCATTGGTGTACACCACCGAGAGGTCCATGAACCTTCTGTGGGTGTCCACCACTGCACGCATGCTGAACTGTTGCTCGTCGTCGGCAGCCGCTCGGAACGCCATTGGAGCCGCGCAGGATACCCACTAAGAATTTCTCGTGGTGGGTGTGCTTCTTGAAATGGTGGGGCGCGATCGAAAGGTTGAAGAGACACAAGGGTAGGTTAAATGGCCGGCCTGTAATCGTCACGTGTTGTCACGGCGTTCATAACGGAGGATTCCAGAATCTAGTGCACGCTTGACAACACCGCACCCCAGGCGTGGGCTCGAAGAGCCTGTTCCTACGCTACCGCGCTGTTTACCGCGCAAGCTTCCTGCCCGGCTAGTTTCGCCACGCGTCGGCTAGAAGAGGGACAAATCATGGGCGTTTATTGGCAAAAAGCTTTGTAAAAACAAAGTGTGAGGAATGACTTCGGTCATAAGTTTACCCTTGGGTGATGAGGTCAAAGTTACACAGAAGGGTGATGATGGACACTTGAGTGCGATAATTAATTATGCGCTCTACAGTGCACACGATGGAAGAAACCAACTGTGTGCAATAATGTCGAAGATCGCAGTCGAGTTAGCTATACAGATCGTGTGCTGTGAGATCGACAAGGTAAACTGATTCGAGAATGGTTAATAAAATCTAAGACCAATGCGTATTAAGGTCAAAATAGTGCTAGCAATATACGAGTCTCATACGATGCCATTTCAACGATTTACCACAAAAGCTCGAAATGTTACAAGGTTCAAATTTCAGAGTTATATGGCTCAAATTCGAAGATTACAAGGTTCAAACTGATATTAGAAATGAAATTCAGCTCATCAGCTGCAAACGCTTGCGCTGATGCGCTGAACATGGATATCAGAGAGGTTCAAACTAATATCACCGCTTCTAAGTCTGGCTTCGAAACCTCACAACTTTTGCAAAGGGGTCAGCCACTGAGAAGTCATGTATGGGGTTGACCCGATGACTTCCGATTACTCTGTCATCCGAAGTTCCAAAATGAAATTCAGCATTTTTGGAGCCTACTCCATTCTGCCGCAGGCGCCGGCGCTGATCAACAGACCATTCATTTTTGTGAAATAAATGTAGGGCAAACCTCATTTCCTTCAGCACCCTTGCTCTGAGAACAAAGAACCTGGCGAATATAATCTCCGGTAAAGTCCCTCGGTAGGAGTTCAAAGTAATTTTTGAGAGATGCAGATCTAGGCATTCGATGTGATTGTTATATTGTATCACATTATCCACCACTGGGCCTAATCTTATCTGCAAAAGAAGAAAACGTGTTAGTGCCTACATGCAGTTTTGAACATTACTACAGGCCTAGCTATTTGGTTTGCAGGATTTGTAAAATGCACTAACATGCCATCTTCGATCTGACATGATTAACATGGGCATTTGATTACATTCTAGACAAATGTAGCCTTCTTCACAAGAGGTTGGAGTGGATGAAAAGTTGCCTAAAAAACTAGTACAGATGATCCAAAGGAGAAATGCTTATTGAATGTAACCATATGGATCAAGCAACCAATATGGGGGGGGCATGTATGTACTGAAATCCTCCAAAAGAACCTTCAGAAATCGTAGTACATTGTCATTGTAAACTTGGAAAAAGGTGTCACAAATTGAACTCCCTTATGGTTAACATTTAATAGGAAAGGAACATCACCTCGATATATAGCTTCTCCAGGCACGGAAAGCATCTCAGGAAACTGACAACTTGCTCCAGGTCGGGCCCGATAGATTCTAGTGCCAAGACCTTCACTGCGCAGTTTTGGGGTCAAGCTTGTCGGAATCATTTTCTGAATGATAGACGAACAAACATCTTCAAAATTAGAGATAATGTTAATATGTAGAAGGAGAGGTAGAAGGCGGTTGTTGTACCTGAACGGGTGTGGATCCAATAACAAGTTCGGAGTATTTGTCAGACAAGTAGCCCACCACTGTCAATTTCGGTGCAGAAATGACATTGATTCTTGTTGGACCTTCTTGATCAACTACAAGTAATATCTCAAGTGCAGATGTGTCCTGGATGACCATACCGTGGTCCACCTCTTGTGATGTCTTCCTGCCGCACCAGCAACACACATAAATAGTCCGGAGAGTCATGGAGGTGATGTGGAAGGTACTCAACCCATTGATCGCCTGAAGACGAAGGTACTCGAGTGCAGTACATCCATGGAGCAGGCGCTCCATGTCACCCTTTGAGAGGCAGACGGCGACGAGCTCGAGGTGCTTCAGTCGTGGTATAATAAGAGCGGGCACGTCATTATGGGGGTGGGAAATGGCAGTTCCTGAACTTGGCGACGCGCAGCGTGGGTGCGAGGCGGAGTGCGGACGTTGGCAGCGACCGCATATGCCCATCATCAAAAGTGAGCTCCTCGAGCTGATCTAGGGTGGGGGATCGGAACCAGTCGTCAAGCTTGGCTCGGTCCTTGCCGTTGGAACGGAACTTGCCAATTCTAAGGCCTTTGGTTGGGCCAAGGTGACTGCCGAGGATCTTGGAGAATGCATCCAAGCTTTTTCAATAGCCATGGCAGAGCTCGTGGATGTCGATGAGGTCGAGAGGGCTGGAGTTCCATAGGGGGCGCCACCGTCGGGAAAGGAGGGTTGTCCGTGCCCCATATTTGATTGGGAGGAGGGAGATGATGACTCTCAACATATCATCGGGGAGGCTGCTGATTAAGTCTAGGCCTGCTGGAGTCGCTTGCGGTTCTAGTTCGCCCCGCCTCCGCTTGTTGGCAGCCCCGTTCTCCACCTCCGGAGTCTCCTTGTCAGCGGCGCTTTCTAATAGAAATGGGAGTACAGGGAATATTTAGTTAAAACTGGGCAATAGAAAAGTGTATTGGTAACTAGAAGTTATTAAGTAGGAATATAGTAAGATAAGGGAATAACAATTGGTTGCTTAAATACTACACAATTCATTTGACATTGCTGGGTAAGTCAAGATATGCAGATAGTTGAAAAGAAAACTTACTTCGAACAAAGTCTAGACGGATGATTTTGTCGGGGAAGTTAGCATATATCTCAGGACCAGGCCCTTCTATGTAAAACTTTGCAATTTCATTACATAAAACTTTGCAATTTCATTCCAAAAGCTAGTGCCAAAATAAGAGTCACCACGTTCATCAAGTCTTATAGTAGCAACGATTGTAAATCCATTGTTTGTGTGCAGTATGACATTCGTGGAGTCTTGATGTATGTAAAGGTAAAAATTGTGCACTACATAATCTGTTGCATAGCAAGGGATGTCCTGCAGAAAATGATATGATTGTTAAAGAAAATATGGTAACATGCAAAATGGGCCCAAATTGAAAGAACTGTACAGCAGTTGAAATCGAAGGACAAAAGTCTATAATTAAACAGATAGGGTAAACATGATGTCATGGAAATATGAGAGTAATTGAAAGAACAATACATCATTAATTTTCCTAATATAGAAAGAAGAGGGGCAAAATCCCCTTTGAGGTATATGGTGCATGTGGCACCTTTTATCCAAATGTAGCAATATTTATAATATGTTCAGGAAAGTAGGCCATGCCAACCGATTTAGGGTGAGATTGAACATACTGCGCGCGTCCTCAAGTTATCTGGTACAATGAGATGGAATCTCTCGCGGCGGTCGCCAAGTCCTGAAGTGTTGGCGCACTGTACATTCTATGAATGAAAGAAAACCCTCAAATCAGCTCGAATAAAAATGAATTCACGGCGATTTCCGCCGGGTGATTAAAGGAGGCAGATGAACTAGGATAAGAGATGAGATAATATCTCGTTAAATTAGTTACCTTGTCGTCCATGAGAAAGAACACTCAGTACGGCAGATTCCCCAACCGAGCGGAGCTGGGTCAACTGTGAGCAGCGTCGAGAAAGTCGATGGCGATAGGCGGTGCCAAGCGGAAGTGGCGAAATGTGGTGGGCTTTGCCGGCAGCCTGGCGGCGGCGGCAGGCGTCGAGCTAAGTATTTACCACCGCGATAGGCGGTGCCATGGCATAGACGCGGAGGAGCTTGTGTAGGTGTGAATGGGGAACTACCGGAGGGGCCGAGGGGGTGGCGGGCGGGTGAGGGTTTTTGTGACGTGGGGATGGTGAGGGTTTTCTTTTTTCTTTTTGAATTGGATGGTGAGGGTTTTTTGTCCCACAAAGAATTTTGGGGGCGACGGTTTGCTAGAGCGAACCGTGTGTGATTGACGCAGCAGGCAAAATGATAGTCATTGCACACGGTTCCAATTTTGGGAACCATGTGTGGTTGACGTACTACCTCCGTCCTGGTTTATTGGTCTCCCGTTGTAATTTTTACCAAAATTTGGCGAAATATTTAACATACTGAGACATAGATAATAAGCGTACACGTACATAAGCATAGTTCAACCATAAGTACATAGTTCAACCATCATTAAGCATACTCAAGCGTACATAGTTCGATCCATCCCACATCTCATCTCACATGCGGCCGGCATGATCCTGAAGCTTCTCCAGGTACTCGGCGTACGCGCCTTGCGCCACCCTGTGAGAATACTTCTGCTTGAAGGAGCCAACGGCCCGTCCTCTTGCATGCACAAGAACACTTAGATACGCGTCATAAATCTTGTGGTTGCAAAATGGGCATCCATAGCCGTCGTTCCAGGTCCTAATACGCCTGTTATGCATTCCCGCATAAAGCTCCCTCAGGATTCGCCTCTTGTACCTCCTCTGGGCATCTTCACCCTTGCTGTCCACATCGTCAGACAACACCTATACATATAGTAGAACAAATTTGGCATCAAATCACTGATTACATGTGGTGAAGTAGGATTAGGAATTTATGACTATTTATTTATACATATTCAGAGATTATGATTCGATTTTGAAGCACAGTCATCTATGTACATACCAATCTTGAAGAAAATAATGGCACAAACATATGTAGGTCATTCAAAATCAATTGTCAAGTCCTGGCTAGGAATTATTAGCACGAACACTAACCCTAGTCGGATTACTAGCAGAAATCATTTGCACAGATGAAACAACTAATCACTTATCACCTGTACCATTCAAACAATCAATACACTACACGGATCTAATGAAACTTACTCAGATTTCATGGATTGGGAGAACATAACCACAGGATTTCTATTCCCAAAAGGGGGAGGCAGGAGTAACCAGAGAAACCCTATGATCTATTTGACACATAAATGGGTATAGATGACTAACCAGCTATCCATCGCCGTCGGAGTCGTCGCCGGAGTGGTCGTCGGAGTCATCGCCGGAGTGGTCGTCAGAGTCGGTGTGGAACTCCGCCTCCGGCTGTGGAAGCTTGACGCCGTCGACGACGTCAGGGTGCAGCGATAACTCGCCGGCGGTGACGGCAACCTCTGTCTCCATCTCCACGCCGTGCTCCGGTGCTTTAGCAGCCCCGGCGTCGCCACTCCCTCCGATGGGGCGCCTCGGCGGCATCCTCATACACTAACGACTTTGAGAACTGAGAGCGGCGTCGAGGATGCAAGCCGAGAGAGAGGATTGTGTGTGCGTAGCGAGGATGGGGGGTGCGGCCGCTCGGCGCACCATTAATATGGAGTAGTGGGAGTTGTGGGAGAGAGGCGGGCGGCGGTCAAACCGATGGCTCGCCTCCCGGTGAGCCTGCGCACCAGACTGCTGGCATGCCTACCAAAGTTTCACACAGCTACTCGCACGCCTCCTGATGACATTGCGCAGCGAGCACGCTCCGTCAATTCACACACCTGCACGCACGCCTCCCCATCTGCCTGTGCGGTGGACTGCTCGCATGCGTCCCGTCAACTCACGCCTGCTCGCACGCCACACAGGTCGCGTGGCGGTACGTATATTGGTTTTCTATTTGGATGATTAATGCTGCTGCTTTTTGCTTAACCAAAGCATGGCACGTATCCATTGTTGGTCTAATGCTCACGGTTCGAATAAATGATCCATTTGGGATATTGGTTCCAATTATTAATAATCTCCCGTCTGTAATTAGATAAAGATTACATCAAAACTGGTCTCAAATTTGACAAAAAAAAGTACAATGCCACTTTGTATTGGTGTCCATATGACAACATGATAAGTTTCATGAACTTCAAATAAGCTTTGGATGTACTAGAATTTAAAAATTAAGATTCCCAATGTTTGAAATTTGTTGCACGGGGATTAAACATGCACCCAGTGAGACACATGTGTTTTTGCAATCCATTTAGGTGCACTGTCACGTGTGCATGTAGCTCAAATTTGATTTTTGCACATTATACCCATAGAAAATCAATCAATCAATGTACTAAAAGGTATATGATTATTGGCGAGCTAGCCCATCTCTGGGGTCGCATGGACGGCCATCACTATGATCAACAACAAGAGAGAGGTTGTACGACCAAGGTGGATTATTCTTGGTCCGTTTTACGATCCATCTTGGTGAGATATATGCCTCTCTGGCCCGCCGACAGAAAGTGTGTGTGTGTGGGGGGGGGGGGGTTGCTACATCGCACTTTGCTAGGTGAACCTCGGTTGGGGGGGCATGCATTCATAGCTTAATTAGGATTCCCTTCGTGGCAACACGAGGAGGGTGGGGGGCTGCTAGCTACTTCGCACTTTGCTAGGTGAACCTCGGTTGGGGGGGGGCATGCTCATAGCTTAGGATTCCCTTTGTGCCGACACGAGGGGGGCTGCTAGCTACTTCGCACTTTGCTAGGTGAACCTCGGTTGGGGGGCATGTGCATTCATAGCTTAGGATTCCCTTCGTGCTGACACGAGGGAGGGGTGGCTGCTAGCTCTTCACACTTTGCTAGGGTGAACCTCGGTTGGGGGGGGGAGGGCATGCATTCATAGCTTAGGATTCCCTTCGTGCCGACACGAGGGAGGCGGTCTGCTAGCTACTTCGCACTTTGCTTGGTGAACCTCGGTTGAGGGGGGCATGTGCATTCATAGCTTAGGATTCCCTTTGTGCCGACACGAGGGAGGGTTGGCTGTTAGCTACTTTGCACTTTGCACTTTGCTAGGGTGAACCTCAGTTGGGGGGAGGGCATGCATTCATAGCTTAGCTAGGATTCCCTTCGTGCCGACACGAGGGGGGTGGGGGCGAGCAATGCCATGCGCTTTGCGAGAGAGGTGCCACATCGAAGTTGCATTTGCTATTTGAAAATCAAACCACCCTTTTGATACATAAATTCGGTCCACATGCAAGTGTGTTCGTGTTCTGACCCTCTCCCGCGTCATTTTTCGCCAAATTTATGAAAATTAGACAAGTCGGATGACGCAACAGACACGGTTCACTCAAACTAACTGTGTGCCACGCCGCTGCACCTGTCACGCACACATCCGCACAGTACATTGGGCTCCACGAGGCTCCCCCTCTCAGAAATATCTGCCCGCCTCGATGGTTTTTTTGTTTTATAAAATACGCTTGTTATCTCCGGACCGTGTGCGATGTTTCTTGTTCCAAATCCCGCCTGCATCGAAAATATCTGCCCGTCTCGAGGTTTTCTTTCATAACACGCGGTTGTTATCTCCGGACCACGTGCGATGCACTATCGTCAAAATTTTCAATAGCCCGGCATTTCACTCCCGCGTTTGACTCCCGCGTAGTAAAATTTTCAGTACCCGCGTCATTTCCTCAAACACCCCACGCCCCCCTCCACACACACACACACACACACCAAAACCTCCTCGGGCGTGCGCCCACACACACACACACACACACACCCTCCCTCGCTCGAAACCCTAGCAAAGTCCCCCCCGCCGCCGCAAGGCCTCCATTGTCAACATCTGCCGGTTTGCGCGTGTAGCTTACCCACCAATCTCCATACCCAGGCCGCCCTGAGTTTCTTAGATGACGCCTGCCAAACACCCCCTTTCCCACAGATCCCCATCCCCCACTCCAGAGCGTCGTAGCCTAAGCCCGGCTACACTTCCCGTGGAGCTCGAGGAGCAACTGGCCAAAAAGAGGTGTATAGTGGTCTCTTCGCCCGACGTCGCCGAGGAAGCTGGCACCATTACTGGCGGCAGGCAGTCAAGCAGCGGGCTAGAGTATGCGGGCATGTCTCATCCGCCGGCTACGACATCGAGGTCATCGACAACGACGCCCTGAGGCGGGCTGTGTCATAGGTTAAGTGGCCCACCCCCAACCCCTTGGGTTCAACCACCGTCGATCTCATCCGTGGCCCCGCCGCTGATCTCCTCCGGCTTGCTGTCAACAATTTGCCATTCTACATCGCCATCGAGCCCCTTTTGTCATTTCTGAAGTACATGTTCTGCGACGTTGGCTTGGGATCCACAGCTTCCAAGTCAGACCTCATCGACGGCGACCACGAGGAGGGCACCCTCTCCGGCTCTTCCAAGGGGAAAGAGCCCATCCGCTCTTCCAAGGGGAAAGCACCCGTCTGCGACATCAGGGAGGGCACACTGCAGCCGTACTCTTCCAAGGGGAAGGAGCCCATCTGCGACAACATGGAGCATCCAGGGTCCGTGCTCTTCCCACGGGAACGAGCCCATCTGTGACAACAGAGGAAACCCATGATTTGTTTATTTCAGTTGTTCACAATGTGATGATCTATATGTGCAATTATTTACTGTGCAGTACATTTCATCAATCTAGTTTTAAACATAACGATAGGAATGCATATATTCGCTTGCATTTATGCCCGTTATAGCTAGTATATGCCTCTTTTAAAGTTTTTTGATTGTTCGGTTGTTTGTAGTTAGCATATGTTCAGTTTCAAATGCTATCTTTGGTTGTTCATAGTATGCCTTGTTTATTCCAGTTATTCACAACGTGATGTTCTATATGTGCAAGTATGAACTGTGCAGTTCAATTTCATCAGTACCAGTTTCAACAATACCACTATGAATGACTACATTTGGTTGCTGCATCTTGTAGTTAACACGCCTTTCCATTTTTATTTAACCATAACTAGTGTACTTAGACCGGCACAATACCATTTTGAATGACCATGTTTGCTTGTTGTTAAATGTTAGGCCTGTTGCAGTTAGCACACCTTTCCACTTGTTTTGCTTTCCTAGCATGCTTAAACCTGCACACTGAAGCTATCTTTTGGAGATTATTTTGTCTGCCATGTGTAATTTTGGTTGATGTTTAGCCTGTTGTGCTTAACATGCTTCTTGATGTACCTACATAGGTCAATTTTGGGAATGACTGTTGTTTTCCATCGAGGTTAGTTTCATCCCATGGCTTATATCTGCTCACTATTCAGGATATCCGTAGCTGGTACCATATAGGCCGATGGCTGATAAGGGACTAATCGGTGAATCGGACTTTTAACTGAATATATCTGCAACCCAGTTTTCCTTAGGTTAACTAGGGCCATATGTAATATATCTAAGGCTACATAGCAACAAGGAAGAGTGTTACATTAATATTCTAATGATGTCTAGATATACGTAGAAGAGCAGCAGCAACAACAGCAACAACACAACCCTATTTGGATACTCAACTTAGCTAGAGCTTAGAGTTAGTTTCTAGCTCATTACTAACCCTGAACTAACTCTATCCAAAGAGTTGTTTGGATGGCAGGGTTAGATTGACAATAAATGCACTAGGAGAACTAGCTCCAATTTGCACCTCTTGGGTTGGATACTAGTTTATTTGGGTGGTTATAGATGCAACTAGCTCAAACTAGCCCTCATGTTTAGATATACTTTAGGGCTATTTGAGCCCGAACTAGCTCAAACTAACTGTAACCCGTGGATACAACAATAGATAATTTGTAAGAATGAACTAAACTCCTTCCGACCCATAATATAAGATGTTAATTCGAGTATATTGGATGTTATAAGATACTCCCTCCGTTCCTAAATATTTGTCTTTTTAGAGATTTCACATGGACTACCACATACGGATGTATATAGACATATTATAAAAGAGTGTTGTACTACATCATTGTGCAATTGTTGTTTAGCTTCTAATATTAACTTGGTGCTTTTAGGTACATATGTCATTGGTAAAGATCCGCGTTTCGACCCTTTCTGCGTACGGGGCAATGAGATATCGATGAACCAGCATCAAGTGAGGAAGCTGATAAAGATTGTTAGTAAAATGGGTCCAAAGATGGCAATTAAACTATTTGTTTACACTTTATCCAAGACAACATCGAACTGCATGATGGTAAGTAAGAACTCTGCAGCCTTCTTTTTACTGCCCGTAATGAGTTGTGTTAGGTAACAATGTCTGAAATCTTATTCCTTTGCAGTGGTTGCCAAAGCAATTTACTCAAGATTACCTCTCAAACTACATGATTGGTGGGCATGCAAAGGTTAAAGTATGTCTACCAAAACATGATGATTATCTTGATGTTTTCATGAAGATCGTGAAGGATGGGCAGTCGGCCATCACAAGGGGTTGGACTAGAGTCGTGTGTGCCTTCTGCATGGAGGAGGGCACAATATGGGCATTTCGCTTCACCTTGTTCCACAACCAAAATATATTTCTCCTCTTTCTTTACCGTCTTTAATAGTACAAGTATACAACTGTGGTTCATAATTCTTTATTTGGTTCTTATGTAATTCTTGAACATATGTACCTATCAATCGAATAATGCATTGGTTGTTTGAACCTGGTGGATATGAATAAAGTTGTAGCATACATTCAAATTCAAATCCAAATCTAGTACAATTTGGAAAAGCAACAATTAAATTACGGTGAAATTACGCTCTCCAGGTTGTTACGGCACACACCGTTGGTAAAACACAAATGTTTGTGATATGCACCATAATCCGAGACGGTTCACAGAGAGGAAACGTGTGCAAGCATGCACACAGTTGCCGTTTGCGAAGCGTGTGCGATGTCAGACAATATCACAAACGGTGCGGGCAAACTAAATGTTTGTGTTAGTTGCCTTATCATACACGATTCGCAAGCATGAATTGTTTCTGATGAAGTATGCATCGTAAACATTGCACCATAGAATAGAGTGTGCGATAGTTGTCGTGTACGACGATGTAACGACGGTCTGACATTTCATAATCCTGTCCGACACTCGTACGACGATTAGCTAATCATCTTAACGGTGAACCGTTTGTGATGGGCCGCGCATCATACATGTTCTATAATAGTGAACCGTTTGTGATGGGCCGCGCATCATAAACGTAGCACCACAGAATACCGACTGCGATGGCAATGCGAGCCGAAACGAGTAGGAGTACTGTAGGGGCCCTATCCCCGACGGTTTCTGGGTCGTGTGGGAAGGACCCCCCCTATCGCCCACACTCACTTGGCGATGGTTCCAAATGCCATCGCGGAAAGGGGTAAAAAACCATTTATTTAGGACCGACGTGCACCAGTGTGCACAGCGTACAGCTCGCACGCTTCCCGGTGAGCCTGCGCATTGGAGGACAACTTGCATGCCTCTCGGTCAGCCTGTGCACTGGACTGCGCTCGCACGCCTCCCGTTCAGTCAAGGTCAAGCAGCTGTCCGCACGACACCTCCTACAGCCATTAAAACGAAGAAACATGGCGTCACGTGAATGGTTAAAAGAACGCACACGGTTTATATTCTACAAACCTTTGAGATATTAAAGTGGGGCTATTTTTTCAAAATGCCTTTGTTGGCTGTCATTATTCGAGTGCGCCTTCTCTCAAAATGGACACGAAAAATGCCACAGCATGTCGGGTGCCATTCCATGATAGCATGCCCAGTTTCATGAATTTCAGACGAGTTTTGGATTTACTAGAATTTAAAAACCAGGCGTCTCAATGTTTTGTCGGCAATCAACGGTGCCCTGGTGTTTGAAATTCATTCCCATTTCTTGCATGGGACCTAAGCATGCACCCAAGGACACATATTTGATTTTTCAACCAATGTATATGCACTGGAGCATGTGCATATAGTTCAAATTTGAATTATGCACATAAATGCATTAAAAACTCAGTTAATGCATAAAAATATCCAAACGAACCGTGAAAAATCCCAAAAATTGACACAACACTCCTGTTGTTCTATCTTGACATGAGAAAATTTATGAAAGTAATAAGAGGCAATGGATATCGTTTCATACCCAAAGGTGGGACGTTCCCAACTGAAACCATCATCCTAGTTGTGAGAAGCTCTGGTTTGTGAGAAGCGTAGACCCGAACCTGCCCCGAATGGGACAATTTTTTTACCACGGCATGTTGATGTCGCACCATGATAGCATGCCAAGTTTCATGAATTTTAGACGAGTTATGGATTTACTAGAATTTAAAAACTAGGCATCTCAACGTTTTGCCGGCAATCAACAGTGCCCTGGTGTTTGAATTTCATTCTCATCTCTTGCATGGGACCTAGAAATTCACCCAAGGACACCGATTCAATTTTTGAACCAACTGTAGTGCATTGAAGCATGTGCTTGTAGTTCAAATTTGAATTATGCACATAAAATGCCTAGAAAATCAAGTTAATGCATAAAAATGTCCAAACAAAGGCCAAAAAATCACAAAAATTGACACAACACTCCTGTTGTTCTCTGTTGACACTAGAAAATTTTTCAAAGCAATAAGAGGCAATGGATATCATTTCGTCCCCAAAGGTGGGACGTTCCCCTATCGAAACCATCATGCTTGTTGTGAGAAGCTCTGGTTTGTGAGAAGCTTACACCCGAACCTACCCCAAATGGGACAAAAAATTTACCACGGCATGTTGATGCCGCTCAATGATAGCATGCCAAGTTTCATGAATTTCAGACGAGTTATGGATTTACTAGAATTTATAAACCAGGCATCTCAATGTTTTGCCAGCAATAAATGTGCCCTGGTGTTTGAATTTCATTCCAATCTCTTGCATGGGACCTAGAAATTGACCCTAGGACACACATGTGATTTTTCAACAAACTTTACTACATTGGAGCATGTGCTTGTAGTTCAAATTTGAAATATGCACATAAAATGCCTACAAAACCCAGTTAATGTATAAAAAGGCCAAACGAACCCCGAAAAATTCCAAGATTAAACACAACACTCCTGTTGTTCTATGTTGACACTAGAAATTTTTTGAAGGCAATAAGAGGCAACGGACATCATCCCGTCCGCAAAGGTGGTGCGTTCCCTATCGAAACCATCATGCTTGTTGTGAGAAGCTCTGGTTAGTGAGAAGCTTATACCCAAACTTGTCCCAAATGGGACAAAATTTTCACCACGACATGTTGATGCCGCTCCATGATAGCATGCCAAGTTTCATGAATTTTAGGCGAGTTTTGGATTTACCAGAATTTAAAAACCAGGTATCTCAACGTTTTGTCGGCAATCAACAGTGCCGTGGTGTTTGAAATTCATTCCCGTCTCTTGCATGGGACCTAAGCATGCACCCAATGACACACATGTTGTTTTTCAACCAATTTATATGCACTCGAGCATGTGCATGTAGTTTGATTTTGAATTATGCACATAAAATGCCTAGAAAACTCAGTTAATGCATAAAAATGTCCAAACGAACCCCGAAAAATCCCCAAAATTGACACAACACTCCTGTTGTTCTATGTTGACATGAGAAATTTTTTGAAAGCAATAAGAGGCAATGGATATCGATTCGTCCCCAAAGGTGGGACGCACGTTCCCTAGCGTAACCATCAGGCTTATTGTGAGAAGCTCTGGTTTGTGAGAAACATATACCCAAACCTGCCCCAAATGGGACAATTTTTTTACCACGACATTTTTATGCCGCTCCGTGATAGCATGCCAAGTTTCATGAATTTCAGGCGAGTTTTGGATTTACTAGAATTTTAAAAACCAGGCATCTCCATGTTTTGCCGGCAATCAACGGTGCCCTAGTGTTTGAAATTCATTCCCATTTCCTGCATGGGACCTAAGCATGCACCCAAGGACACATATTTGATTTTTCAACCAATTTATATGCACTGCAGCATGTGCATGTAGCTCAAATTTGAATTATGCACATAAATGCATTGAAAACTCAGTTAATGCATAAAAATGTCCAAACGAACCTCGAAAAATCCCAAAAATTGACACAACACGCTTGTTGTTCTATGTTGACGCGAGAAAAAATTTGAAAGGAAAAAGAGGTAATGGATATTGTTTCGTCCCCAAAGGTGGGACGTTCCCTATCGAAACCATCATGTTTGTTGTGAGAAGCTCTGGTTTGTGAGAAGCATATACCCGAACCTGCCCCAAATGGGGCAAATTTTTTACCACGACATGTTGATGCCGCTCCATGATAGCATGCCAAGTTTCATGAATTTCAGATGAGTTTTGGATTTACTAGAATTTAAAAACCAGGCATATCAACGTTTTCCCGGCAATCAACAGTGCCCAAGTGTTTGAATTTCATTCCAATCTCTTGCGTGGGACCTAGAAATTCACCCAAGGACACACATGTGATTTTTCAACCAACTTTACTACATTGGAGCATGTGCTTGTAGTTCAAATTTGAAATATGCACATAAAATGCCTACAAAACCCAGGTAATGTATAAAAAAGGCCAAACGAACCCCGAAAAATTCCAAGATTAAACACAACACTCCTGTTGTTCTATGTTGACACTAGAAATTTTTGGAAAGCAGTAAGAGGCAATGGATATCGTCCCGTCCCCAAAGGTGGCACGTTCCCTATCGAAATCATCATGCTTGTTGTGAGAAGCTCTGGTTTGTGAGAAGCTTATACCCAAGCCTACCCCAAATGGGACAAAATTTTCACCACGACATGTTGATGCCGCTCCATCATAGCATGCCAGGTTTCATGTTGATTGTTCCATGCTATTATATTATCTGTTTTGGATGTTCAATGGGCTTTATTATACACTTTTATATTATTTTTTGGGACTAACCTATTAACCGGAGGCCCAGCCCAAATTGCTGTTTTTTTTGCCTATTTTAGTGTTCCGAAGGAAAGGAATATCAAACGGAGTCCAAACGGAATGAAACCTTCGAGAACATGATTTAACCAGAGGAATAAATATGTTTAGGAAAATTTACCAAGGTGGTCCTTCAAGGAAGCAAGGACCCAGGCCCGCAATACGTGATGCGGACGATGAACCACCAAGAGAAGCTCAAGTGCGGCCTTGTGAATGGCCGTCAGAAGATTTCATGGTCCAAGGAGGAACTAAAGAGGAATTTGATGCATATGTGCGTAACACTGATTTGGAGGGCTTCGTGTCAGAGGGGAGATATGTCATAACCAGGGAGGAGGCGAACGAGTATAAGAGGAGAACGGAGACAGTTCGCCTCCAAGCGGCAACTCATGAGGCAATAGCTGCTGCATCGCAGTACGACCCCAACTACAACTTTGAATATCCTCCAGGCCAGCCGTGGCAATAGACCAACTTAGGCCAAAAGCCTAAGCTTGGGGGAGTACGTATTTCTCAGCGACATTACATTCATATTCACACACTCATGTTAGTTGTCAGTGCTCATACTTTTTCATTGTATTATCCATGCTAGTTTATTTTCTTTTTCTTGCTTTCTTCTTGTGTGTTTTAAAAACCTTAGGAAAAACAAACAAAACAAAAAAAATTAGTTGTAGCTTTTAGCTAGTTCACTTTCCATGCTTGTTGTAGTAATAACTAAAAGAAAACCCAAAAATATTTCCCGTTCTTCTTTTGCTTGTTGGGAGCTTTCCCATGTAAATAGTTTTCTTTCTTTTCTTTTCTTTGGGGATCGATAGGAAAAGACCATAATGAAAATGTTAAAGTGGCTCTCATATACATTATTGTTGATTTAACCAATAGCCCATATTATCTTGTCTTCTCCTATATGTCAGATGCCTGCAGATTCCAGCTTAGTCCAATGCACGTACACTATTATTATTATTCACATCATTCGGTCGTGCAAGTGAAAGGCAATAATGACGATATATGATGGACTGATTGAGATGAGAGAAGCTGGTATGAACTCGACCTCTCTTGTTTTTGTAAATATGATTAGTTCATCATTCCTGATTCATCCTATTATGAATAAACATGTTTGCAATGACAATTAGAGATTATAGTTACTTATGCCATGCTTAATTAACTAGGAGTTTATAATGGTACCTTGCGTGCCAACATGCTATTAAAATGGTTGTGATGTGGTATGATAGGGTGGTATCCTCCTTTGAATGATTCAAGTGACTTGACTTGGCACATGTTCACGCATGTAGTTGAAACAAATCAACATAGGCTTCACGATATTTATGTTCATGGTGGATTATATCCTACTCATGCTTGCACTCAATGTTCATTATTTTAACGCATGTTCATGACTATTGTCGCTCTCTAGTTGGTCGCTTTCTAGTCTTTTTCTAGCCTTCACTTGTACTAAGCGGGAATACTGCTTGTGCATCCAATCCCATAAACCCCAAAGTTATTCCACATGAGTCCACTATACCTTCCTATATGCGGTATCTACCTGCCGTTCCAAGTAAATTTATATGTGCCAAACTCCAAACCTTCAAATGAAATTCGGTTTTGCATGCCCGAATAGCTCATGTATCAACTAGGGCTGTCCATATCTTCCATGCTAGGCGGGTTATTCTCAAGAGGAGTGGACTCCGCTCCTCACTCATGAGAAAATGGCTGGTCACCGGGATGCCCAGTCCCATGCTTTATGCAAATCAAATCAAAATAATTGCAAACAAAACTCCCCCAGGACTGTTGTTAGTTGGAGGCACTCGTTGTTTCGAGCAAGCCATGGATTGATGCTTGTTGGTGGAGGGGGAGTATAAACTTTACCATTCTGTTTGGGAACCACCTATAATGTGTGTAGCATGGAAGATATCGCCATCTCTCGGTTGTTATGTTGACAATGAAAGTATGCCGCTCAAAATATTATTTATCTCTACTTTAAAATCGAGCTCTGGCACCTCTACAAATCCCTGCTTCCCTCTGCGAAGGGCCTATCTATTTACTTTTATGTTGACTCATCACCCTCTTATTAAAAAGCACCAGCTGGAGAGCACCGCTGTCATTTGCATTCATTACTATTAATTTATATTGGGTATGACTATGACTCGATCTCTTTTACCATGAATTACAATGTTTAGTCGGTCCTTGATCTTTAAAGGTGCTCTGCATTTATGTTTTGCGGTCTCAGAAAGGACTAGCGAGATACCATCTTGTTATATCATATTATGATTGTTTTGAGAAAGTGTTGTCATCTGAGATTTATTATTATTGCTCGCTAGTTGATTATGCCATTGATATGAGTAAACATGAGACCTAAGTGTTATTGTGAATATGGTTAGTTCATAATCTTTGCTGAAAACTTGAATGCTGGCTTTACATATTTACAACAACAAGAGCAAACAGAGTTTGTAAAAGTTTTTCTTTATCACTTTCAGTTTATCAACTGAATTGCTTGAGGACAAGCAAAGGTTTAAGCTTGGGGAGTTGATACGTCTCCGTCGTATCTACTTTTCCAAACACTTTTGCCCTTGTTTTGGACTCTAACTTGCATGATTTGAATGGAACTAACCCGGACTGACGCTGTTTTTAGCAGAATTGCCATGGTGTTATCTTTGTGCAGAAACAAAAGTTCTCAGAATGACCTGAAACTTCGCGGAGATTATTTTTGGAAATAATAAAAAATATTGGCGAAAGAATCAAGGACAGGGGGCCCACACCCTAACCACGAGGGTGGGAGGCGCGCCTGCCCCTAGGGCGCACCCCCTGCCTCGTGGGCCCCCTGGTCCTCCACCGACCTCAACTCCAACTCTATATATTCACGTTCGGGGAGAAAAAAAATCAGAGACAAGGATTCATCGTGTTTTACGATACGAATCCGTCGCCAAGCCCTAATCTCTCTCGGGAGGGCTGATCTGGAGTCCGTTCGGGGCTCCGGAGAGGGGAATCCGTCGCCTTCGTCATCATCAACCATCCTCCATCACCAATTTCATGATGCTCACCGCCATGCGTGAGTAATTTCATCGTAGGCTTGCTGGACGGTGATGGGTTGGATGAGATTTATCATGTAATCGAGTTAGATTTGTTAGGGTTTGATCCCTAGTATCCACTATGTTGTGAGATTGATGTTGCTATGACTTTGCTATGCTTAATGCTTGTCACTAGGGCCCGAGTGCCATGATTTCAGATCTGAACCTATTATGTTTTCATGAATATATGTGAGTTCTTGATCCTATCTTGCAAGTCTATAGTCACCTACTATGTGTTATGATCCGGCAAGCCCGAAGTGACAATCATCGGGACCACTCCCGGTGATGACCGTAGTTTGACTAGTTCATGTATTCACCATGTGTTAATGCTTTGGTCCGGTACTCTATTAAAAGGAGGCCTTAATATCCCTTAGTTTCCATTAGGACCCCGCTGCCACGGGAGGGTAGGACAAAAGATTTCATGCAAGTTCTTTTCCATAAGCACGTATGACTATATTCGGAATACATGCCTACATTACATTGATGAATTGGAGCTAGTTCTGTGTCACCCTATGTTATGACTGTTACATGATGAACCGCATCCGGCATAATTCTCCATCACCGATCCAATGCCTACGACCTTTTCACATATTGTTCTTCGCTTATTTACTTTTCCGTTGCCACTGTTACAATCACTACAAAACTATCACACTGTTACTTTTGCCACCATTACTGTTACTTCTATACTACTGTGCTACTAAACACTTTGCTGCAGATACTAAGTTATCCAGGTGTGGTTGAATTGACAACTCAACTACTAATACTTGAGAATATTCTTTGGCTCCCCTTGTGTCGAATCAATAAATTTGGGTTGAATACTCTACCCTCGAAAATTGTTGTGATCCCCTATACTTGTGGTTTATCAAAGCCCCGCCTTGTTACTCCCGCCTAGTATAATTTTCAGTTGTCGCAGTATTTCCTCAAACACAACCTTGCTCCCCCCTCCACGCACACACCCCAAAACCTCCGCTCACACAGATACACACAACCCTTGAAACAATTGGTAGGTCGCCGCCATCGTCGGTGCCTCCATCCTCAACCTCTGCCCGTGTGCCGGGGAGCTCGAGGAGCCAATGGACAAGAGGTTTATCGCGGCCTTTTCGCCCGACGCCGGCGAGGTGGCCGTCGACGTGTCCCCGTCATCCTCCATGGGCCTGATCCACCGTCGCCGGTCCCCTGATCAGCAAGCCGCCGCGCCCCTACGCCAGTTCGAGCACTACGCCGTCCTCCCTCCGACCCGGCAGCCGACGAAGTCCTACCTCGGGGTCCGGCAGCGGCGGTGGGGGACGTGGGTCGCCGAGATTATAGATCGAGAGACCCACACCCGCCGGTGGCTCGGTAGCTTCCACACGGCGAAGCTCGCGGCCACGGAGTACAGCCGCTGGCAGGTCCACTCCCATGGCGCGGCGGCTAGGCTCAATTTCCCCTTCGGCACATGTCCGGTCCACCTCGTTCCACCGGAGCCAGGGGTGGTGAGCTCGGCTACGGCGCGGGAGGACCGCGAGGCGTGGGAGCGCCTCGAGGCCGAGGCCTTCGATGAGGCCTACATGCAAGACCTCCGCCGGCAGCACCCCGAGCTCGTGGAGGCGGAGCGGGCGATCTTTGCCGGCGCGGAGGGCGGCGAGGTTATCACGCTCTCCTCCGATGACGAGGTCGAAGGCGGCGAGGACGGCGGCGCCGAGGGTGGCGAGGTTATCGTGCTCTCCTCTGATGACGAGGTCAAAGGCGATGGCGACGGCGGCGCGGAGGGTGTCGAGATGGGCCCCGAGGACGAGGAGATCGACGTCTACGAGTGGAGGAGTGCCTTCCCCAATGACCCCGACGACGGTACTGGCCCGGACCCGGCTCGCGGCACACCGTACATGACAAGGAAGGACTGGCTCGACCTCTACTTCGACCGAAAAGTAGTTTAGCTTAGTTTAAATTTATGTTTTATGTTCGGTTATGCAAAACTATCTATGTTTATATTTGAATGCATGCTACTTTCGGTTGAACCTGCTTTGAACTTGATCAAATTGAAGTTTACAACCTTAAGTTTAGGGGATCGACTAGAAAAGGACAAAAATTGCTGGAGTATATGTATATATATATATCCACTATAGTCCTTTAACTTTTTAAGGATCGCCTAGAGATGTCCTTATGACTTGTTTATTTTAGTTCTTCACAATGTGATGCTCTATATGTGCAACTATTTTCCGTGCAGTTCAATTTCATAAATAACAGTTTCAACAATACCACTATGAATTACGATATTTGGTTGCTGTTAAGGAGATTGCAGTTAACATGCCTTTTCGTTTTTCCATTGTTGTTTAGCAACATGCATTGTACTGAATGACTAAATATGCATTCTCAGGCTACATAGCAACAAGGAAGAGTGTTACCTTAATGTTCTGATGATGTCTAGCTATACATGTAATAAAATCTTATATAATGGGATGGATGGAGTGTTGTACTACATCATTTTTCAATTGTTGTTTAGCTTCTAATATTAACTTGGTGCTTTTAGATACATATATCATTGCCAAAGATCCACACTTCGACCCTTTCTTTGTATGGGGCAATGAGATATTCATGAACCAGCATCAAGTGAGGAAACTGATAAAGATTGTTATTAAAATGAGTCAAAAGATGTCAATCGAACTATTTGTTTACAACTTATGCAAGACAACACTAAACTGCATGATGGTACGTAAGAACCCTATAGCCTTCTTTTTACTGCCCGTAATGAGTTGTTTAGATGACAATATCTGAATCTTTTTTCTTTTGTAGTGGATCCTGAAGAATTTTCCTCAAGATTACCTCTCAAACTACATGATTGGCGGCCGGCCATCACAAGGGGTTGGACTAGAGTCTTGCATGCCTTCTGCATCCAGGAGAGCACAATATGGCCATTCCGCTTCACCTTGTTCAGCAACTGGAATGTCTGTCGCCTCTTTCTTTACCATATGTAATAGTACAAGTATAGAACCCTGGTACATCATTCTTTATTTGGTTCTTATTTAATTTTTAAACATATGTACCTATGAATCAAATATTGCATTGCTTGTTTGAACCTGATGGATATGAATAAAGCTATAGCCTACTTTCAAGTTTAAATTAGGTACAATTTTAAATAGCAGCAATTAAGTTAGGGAGAAATTATGTTGTGCAGGTCATTACGGCACACACGGTTGCTAAAACATAAACGTTTGTGATATACATCATAATCTGAGACGGTTCACAAAGAGGAAACGTGTGCAAGCATGCAACAGTTACCGTTCGCAAAGCGTGTGTGATGTCAGACACTATCACATACGGTGCGGGAAATCTAAATGTGTGTGATTGTCTACCTATCATACAAGGTTTATAATCATGAACTGTTTGTGATGCGCCAGGCATCGTAAATCTCCCGTGACTGGAATCTGCCTAGAATCTGCCTGGAAAGCTCCCGTGCCTAGAATCTGCCTGGTTTTAGGTAGAACCCCAAAACTCCGACTGCGATGGCAATGCGAGAACAAATGAGTAGCAAGGAAGAAGCGTTTGGGATATTCGATATATCGGAAACAGTTATATAGGGACAACGGTATGCATCAAGGCTCCCTATCCCCGACGGTTTCTGGGTCGTGTGGGAACCCCTATCGCCCACACTCACTTGGCGACGGTTCACAATGCCATCGCGGAAAGGGGTAAAAAAACGTTTGTTTAGTTAGGCCCGACACGCACCAGTGATGCTGTTTAAAGACTGTCAAAATAATATAAGTGAAGAATGAGAGTTCATTAATTTCTATAAAATAAAACCACCGCCATGCTCTAAAAAGATATAAGTGAAGCACTAGAGCAAAATTGCCTAGCTCAAAAGATATAAGTGAAGCACATAGAGTATTCTAATAAATCACGATTCATGCGTGTCCCTCTGAAAAGGTGTGTACAGCAAGCATGATAGTGGAAAACTAAAAAGCAAACACCCAAATCATACAAGATGCTCCAAGCAAAACACATATCATGTGGTGAATGAAATATAGCCTCAAGTAAAGTTACCGATAGATGAAGACGAAAGAGGGGATGCCTTCCGGGGCATCCCCAAGCTTAGGCTCTTGGCTGTCCTTGAATTTTACCTTGGAGTGCCTTGGGCATCCCCAAGCTTAGGCTCTTGCCACTCCTTATTCCATAGTCCGTCAAATCCTTACCCAAAACTTGAAACTTCACAACACAAAACTCAACAGAAAATCTCATCAGCTCCGTTAGTATAAGAAAATAAATCACCACTTTTGGTACTGTTGTGAACTCATTCTTTATTTATATTGGTGTAATATCTACTGTATTCCAACTTTTCCGTGGTTCATACCCCCCGATACCACCCATAGAATCATCAAAATAAGCAAACAACACATAGAAAACACAATCTGTCAAAAACATAACAGTCTGTAGTAATCTGTGTTTCTCGAATACTTCTGTAATTCAAAAAATTCTGAAAAATTAGGACAACCTAAGCAACTTTTTTATTAATCTTCTTCAAAAAGAATCAGTATTTTATCGCGCTTCTGTGATTTTTAACAATTCTGGGACTGAGCGCAAAAGTTTCTATTTTTCAGCAAGATCAAATCAACTATCTCCGTAAGCCATCCCAAAGGTCTTACTTGGCACAAACACTAATTAAAACACAAAACCACATCTAACCAGAGGCTAGATGAATTATTTATTCCAAAACAGAACCTAAAAAGAAAAAAGAAAAAGAAAATTGGGTTGCCTCCCAACAAGCGCTATTGTTTAACGCCCTTAGCTAGGCATAATAACACGAATAGATCTAGGTATTGTCATCTTTGGCATGCAATCCATAAGTGGCTCTCATAATAGATTCATATGGCAATTTAATTTTCTTTCTAGGAAAGTGTTCCATGCCCTTCCTTAATGAAATTGAAATCTAATGTTTCCTTCTTTCATATCAATGATTGCACCAATCGTTCTAAGGAAAGGTCTACTAAGAATAATAAGACATGTAGGATTGCAATCTATATCAAGAACAATGAAATCTACGGGCACATAAATCCTATTTGCAACAATAAGAACATCATTAATCCCTTCCCATAGGTTTCTTAATAGTGGAATCCGCAAGATGCAAATTTCAAGAACAATCATCAAATTCACGGAAACCTAACACATCACATAAAGTTTTCGGAATCTTGGAAACGCTAGCACCCAAATCACACAAAGCATGGCACTCATAATCGTTAATCTTAATAGTAGGTTCCCACTCATCATAAAGTTTTCTAGGGATAGAAACTTCCAATTCAAGCTTTTCTTCAAAAGATTGCATCATAGCATCAACGATATGTTTAGTAAAAGCTTTGTTTTGATTATAAGAATGAGGAGAATTCAACATGGATTGCAACAAGGAAATACAATCTATTAAAGAAAAAATATCATAATTAAATTCCTTGAAATCCAAAAGAGTGGGTTCATTGCTACTTAAAGTTTTGACCTATTCAATCCCACTTTTATAAATTTTTTGCATCAAGATCTAAAAACTCTGAATCATTGGGAAGCCTTTTAACTAAAGTTGACTCATCTCCAGTCCCATCTTTATCAAGATTTATATTGGAAAACAAAGATTCAATAGGAGTCACATTAATTCCTTTAAGATCTTCATCATTATTTAAAGTCTCCGGTTTAGCGGCCATCTTATTTACTAAGATAGCTTGTTTATCAAAAAGTTGGCCTACTAAATTTTCAAGATGAGAAAACTGAGATATCAAACCATAAAATTCCTTAGACATATCATCAAGCTCTTTATTCATGTACTTCATAAAACTTTTCTGCTCCTTAAGCTCGTTTCTAAAGAAACTATTATGCTCAAATTGTAAAGACATGAAGCTCCTAACATTATTTTCAATTTCTTCCAACCTCCTAAAGTGAGGATCAACGTTCTTTGGTTGAGCCATAAAGACCAGCAGGCACACCAACATACGGGCACACAAAAAGCAAATGAAGAAGACGAACGAAACAGGGGCGAAGAAAAGGCAAATCTTTTTGAAAATCGTTTTAGAAGTTGGGGAGTGGAAAACGAGAGGAGAATGACGAATAATGTAATGCAAGATATGAGATTTTATGATGGGTACTTGGAATGTCTTGACCTGGCGTAGATCTCCCCGGCAACGGCGCCAGAAATTATTCCTGCTACTTCTTGAGCTTGCGTTGGTTTTTTCCTTGAAGAGCGAAGGGTGATACAGCAAAGTAAAGGTAAGTATTTCCCTCAGTTTGAGAACTAAGTATCAATCTAGTAGGAGACAACGCACAAATCACCGAATACCTGCACAAACAATTAAACAACTTGCACCCAACGCGATAAAGGGGTTGTCAATCCCTTCACGGTTATTTGCAAAAGTGAGATCTGATAGAGATAGATAAATGATAAGGTAAATATTTTTAGTTTATAGATCGGAAAGTAAAAGATTGCGGAAATAGTAGATCAGAAACTTGTATGATGGAAAATGGAAACTTATATGATGGAAAATAGACCCGGGGGCCATAGGTTTCACTAGAGGCTTCTCTCAAGATAGCAAATAATACGGTGGGTGAACAAATTACTGCCGAGCAATTGATAGAAAAGCGCAAAGTTATGACGATATCTAAGGCAATGATCATGAATATAGGCATCACGTCCGTGTCAAGTAGACCGAAAAGATTCTGCATCTACTACTATTACTCCACACATCGGCTGACTCCTGCCTGCATATAGAGTATTAAGTTCAATAAGAACAGAGTAACACATTAAGTAAGATGACATGATGTAGAGGAATTAACTCAAGCAATATGATGAAAACCCCATCTTTTTATCCTTGATGGCAAAAGTACAATACGTGCCTTGCTGCCCCTACTGTCACTGGGAAAGGACACCGCAAGATTGAACCCAAAGCTAAGCACTTCCCCCATTGCAGGAAAAACCAATCTAGTTGGCCAAACCAAACCGATAGTTCGAAGAGAATTACAAAGATATCAAATCATGCATAAAAGAATTCAGAGGAGATTCAAATAATATTCATAGATAAGCTTATCATAAGTCCACAATTCATCGGATCTCAGCAAACACACCGCAAAAAAGTATTACATCGAATAGATCTCCAAGAACATCGAGGGGAACATGGTATTGAGAATCAAAAAGAGAGAAGAAGCCATCTAGCTACTAGCTATGGACCCGTAGGTCTATGGCAAACTACTCACGCTTCATCGGAAGGGCAATAGAGTTGATGTAGAAGCCCTCCGTGATCGAATCCCCCTCCGGCAGGATGCCGAAAAAGGTCCTTAGATGGGATCTCACGGGTAGAGAAGGTTGCGGCGGTGGAAAAGTGTTTTTGTGGATGCCTCTAGTGGTTTGGGGATATTTAGGAATATATAGGCGAAAGAATTAGGTCAGGAGGGTCACGGGGGGCCCACAAGGGTGGGGGGCGCGCCCTACCCCCTGGGCGCGCCCTCCGTCCTTGTGGCCTCCTTATGGCTCCTCCGACTTCATCTCCAAGTCTCCTTGTTGTCTTCTGGTCCAAGAAAAATTATCTCGAAGGTTTCATTTCGTTTGTACTCCTTTTGGTATTCCTTTTCTGCGGAACTCAAAAACAAGGAAAAAACAGGAACTGGCACAGGGCTCTAGGTTAATAGGTTAGTAACAAAAATAATATAAAATTGCATATTAATGCATATAAAACATCTAAAATAGATAATATAATAGCATGGAACAATGAAAAATTATAGATACGTTGGAGACATATCAGTGATGTGGGAGCTATGGAAACACAGGAATGATCGGTAAGCTATATAAAAAACAATGAACAATAAGAGCTGAACGGAAGTTCAAACCAGTCTAACAAAATAAAAGTTATGTCGAGGTCACTGGACCATCGCACGACCAGTATCGCCGCAAAAATAAGTCGTTGTAGCCACTCCGCAATCGGAGTCCAATTCGTTCTGACCATGTCGATGACGGCTAGAAAGTCTTCATGCATGTGTCCCTAAGGACCAACTTTTTCTTGTCATTAAACTTTGAATTGTTCCAAAGCGTCCGAACCTCGTCGGCTGAAGAAGACGACAATAGTCTATGCTGAAACTTAGTGGGCTCTGTCACGATGCACGAACTCGAGAAAAATCGGAGCCTGATGATTTCAGTGAGAATAGGGAACCAAGATGACCGTGTGCTGGAGTCATAGGATAGCTCTTTTTGAAACGGAGTCATAGGATACCTGATTTGAAAGAAGATCACAATCCATTTCAACCACAATAGGGCCCTGTACATACTAAGAGCATCTCCAATATAAGGATGCACTAGTGCAGAAAAGCATATCACATTACTACAAGCATGTCACAACTAAGCATATATATCACATTACTACAAGCATCTCACAACTAAGCATATATATCACATTACTACAAGCATGTCACAACTAAGCATATATATCATCAAATTTCAACACTACGCTTATCAAATTTCTACACTAACAAGTAACATACTATGACATGGCAGTCAACATTTGTCCTTGTCAGGCGGGTCACGAATGGCATCCCGACGTAGTCATCACGTGAAGAAAGTATGTACCAGAGGTTGCCCGATTCGTCCTTGCTTAGCCTGATTCCTTTGGCATAGAGGGCTTCATCAAGTGGGTCATCATCTTCGTCCTCCCAATTCATGTAGATAATAGCCCGCCTTGGAGTTTGCCTTCTAAAGGAGAAGCTGATAAGTTCACCCCAGTGAGATGCATGTGGGTGATGAAATGATTTCATTCATCTCCTCCAATCTAGGATATTCTTCATCCCTTATGGACCTCCATAGTGTAGGCCCCCCTAGAGCGTCGAAGATCACAGTGTCTTCGGTAATGAGCGCATTAAACTCCAATTTCACATTGCAAGGGATGATCTGTGTAAAAAACCAAAAAACAAACACTTTGCATTATGAGAAATAGCAAGAAAAACAAAAGAACAAACTGTTATATATAGAAGGTTCATGTGCATTACCACTGTAGGAACAAAGCACGTCTAGAAGTAGATGCCAAACAGCGTGCCATTGTAAGCTCGGTTGCGCACCTTGACTTGCACACTGGACTTCATGGCGGCTGCTCCACTATACATAAAATATAATTGAAACTAAGACTGTGTTTGGTAGCGAAGTATTGAAAAATTAAAGTATTGGAAAACCACAGTAATTTAACAAGTAGGTACAAAATACCACAGTTTTGACATTACAACGAATTGTGAAGTATTGAGAATACTGTGGACCTGTTTGGCAAAAGCTTGTATGCGTTGCAGTTACAAACACGCTCATTGCTAGCTAGCTAGGAGTTGCAAGCTGATGAACGGCCATGCACAGACTAGTACGACCATGCACTAGCTGAATAGCCAATATGAACACACTTGTTCTTTTTGTCTTCTTCGTTTTTAAAAAAGTAGAGGTCGGAGGTTCTTTTTTATATGCAGAGAAAATACCATGGTTTTGGAACAACTGTGGTATTAATACTACACTATTTTGTTGTTGCCAAACAACTCACATTAATTAAAACCATGGTATTCTTAAAAACTGTAGTATTCTTAAAATACATAGAAAATACTTTGCTATAAAACGGGTCCTAAGTATATAAACACTTTTTACACTAGTAAATCAATTTATACCAAACATAATTAATTGGAGTTCATTTTACACAAAACATATTGAAAACTAAGTATATAATTCTACACTTTCAATTGCATACACAAATAAACAAAATCCACGGAGGCAGACACACAAGTAATCGGATTATAATCAAATGCATTATAAATATTGGATTCTACACGATACCAATAGGATTATCACTAGCTACAATTTCTACACTAAGCAATCCATGCAACTAACTTTGGATTCTACATGACACAAAGCAATCCATGCAACTAACTTTGGATTCTACATGCCACAAAGCAATCAATGCAACTAACTTTGGATTCTACATGACACAAAGCAATCCATGATATATATACTAAAATGTCTACAAAAATTAAAGTGATCCCCTTATCAACTACATGAATCCCAATGGATCCCGGCGGCATGTCCGCGAACGGAGGACGTGAGAGAGTGGACATGAAGGAGATGCGATGGGAGGAGTATTGGATCTAACCTTGGTGCCAGCGAGGGGCGGCGACGGGCCGGCAACGGGGCGGCGGCGGCTTTGGTCAAGGGGGAGGGGTGTGAAATGAGAGAGAACGGTAACTTAGGTCTTTTACTAAGTTGACTCGGATAGGTTATCACTGGTGTTGGGAGAAAGGGCAACACCATAGCTAATAACAGGCCAAATAAAAAGACTAAGATTAATAATGAAAGACTTGACAAACTAAAAGACTAAAAATCTGAACTGTTAGTAAAGAAATAAAATTCCTAAATTGATAAATACAGTAAAATTGATAATGACAAAAAGCATAATATTTATTATTATTATTTTGTGACTAGCATAATAATTAAATACTTAAAACACTTGATCAAATGGAAAAAGTGTTTCTGGAGTGCAAAGCAGACGGACGCCAACACTAACATATTAACTATGACGTGCAAATAAAAGCAACGCCACCAGTGCGTTCCAAACGGTCAGTGCATATGGCCAGATTTGTGGTGTTTCAAAAAGCATAATAACAGATTTGTGGTGTTTCAAAAAACAGTAACGCCAGCACTAAGCATGTAAAGCTGACGTGCTGATTTGGCCTATGCCAACACTATTTGGAAAAAATAGTGCTGGGGTTGATGGGAAATGGCGCGCCACCAACGATAGTTGTGACTAGCCGTTTTTTCACTAGTGATGGTAATGGTAGAGTGTGGGCGGTGTCGTGGAATTGTCACGGC
The DNA here is from genome assembly GCF_018294505.1 of Triticum aestivum. Lineage (NCBI taxonomy): Eukaryota > Viridiplantae > Streptophyta > Magnoliopsida > Poales > Poaceae > Triticum > Triticum aestivum. Next base: position 404,779,917 of record NC_057811.1, on the reverse strand, counting down.
AGATGTCCTAGCGAAAGGACTTAGTCGTGGACCCATCGCAACGGGTTAGCTTAAAGGGGTTAAACCGGACAAGGGACACGAGAGTTTATACTAGTTCGGCCCCTTACGATGAAGGTAAAAGCCTACGTCTAGTTGTCATGGAATTGCTGGGGTTTCGATGATCAGGGAGCAAATATGCTTTGCCTGAGTCTCGAGTTGTTATCTGTCCTCTGAACCGCCGCTGGGTCGTGCCTTTATATACACAGGTCGACGCCCGCCGGCTTATAGAGTCCTGATGCCGGTTTATACACATACCGGCTCGGTCTCTACTTTGTCATATCTTACAATACAAGCTATTGTTACGCCCACGATGCGGCTATATCTCCCACGTGTCGAGGCACGACTTAGAGGCATAACCGCATAGTGGTTTTGTTGCAAGAAGGGTCATCTTCACACAATCCCATGTAATGAACAAGAATGGGATAAAGAGTTGGCTTACAATCGCCACTTCACACAATACATAAATATAATCCATACATCATCCAAAATACAAACATATAGACCGACTACGGTCAAGATCCAAATGAAAATAAGACAACCCCAAATGCTAGATCCCCGATCGTCCCAACTGGGCTCCACTACTGATCATCAGGAAAAGACACATAGTAACGACCACGTTCCTCATCGAACTCCCACTTGAGGTCGATCCCATCATCTGCACTGGCATCGTCGGCACCTGCAACTGTTTTAGTAGAATCTGTGAGTCACGGGGACTCAGCAATCTCACACCCGCGAGATCAAGACTATTTAAACTTATAGGAAAGGATGGTGTAATGAGGTGGAGCTGCAGTGGCAATAAGCATATATGGTGGCTAACATATGCAAGAGAGAGCGAGAAGAGAAGGAACGGAGCGGTCGTCATCTAGCAATGACCAAGAAGTGATCCTGAACTCCTACTTACGTCATACATAACTCAGACCGTGTTCACTTCCCGGACTCCGCCGAGAAGAGACCATCACGGCTACACACGCAGTTGATGTATTTTAATTGGGTCAAGTGACATGTCTCTACAATCGGACATTAGATCTCAGGGCACATCGGATGCCGACAAATCCCGATAGGAGCTGCACATATCTCGTTCTCAGGGCACACTGGATGAGCAGTCCGTACAACTAAAACCAATCCTCGAGTTTCCCCAAGGTGGCGCTGCAAAGGGCTCTAGTTTGGACCAGCACTCAGAGGAACACTGGCCCGGGGGTTTAAAATAAAGATGACCCTCGGGCTCTAGGAAACCCAGGGGAAAAACGCTTAGGTGGCAAATGGTGAAACCAAGGTTGGGCCTTGCTGGAGGAGTTTTATTCAAGGCGAACTGTCAAGGGGGTCCCATAAATCACCCGACCGCGTAAGGAACGCAAACTCAAGGAACATAATCCTGGTATATCAGAAACTAGGGCGGCAAGAGTGGAACAAAACACCAGGCATAAGGTCGAGCCTTCCACCCTTTACCAAGTATATATAGATGCATTAATTAAATAAGAGATATTGTGATATCCCAACATGTCCATGTTCCGACATGGAACAAACTTCAACTTCACCTGCAACTAGCAACGCTATAAGAGGGGCTGAGCAAAAGCGGTAACTTAGCCAAACAACGGTTTGCTAGGAAAGGATGGTTAGAGGCTGACATGGCAAAATGGGAGGCATGATATAGCTAGTGATAGGTAGCGCAGCATGGCAATAGAGCAAACATCTTGCAAAGCAAAGATAGAAGTGATTTCGAGGGGTGGTCATCTTGCTTGCAAGGTTCTCAGAGTTGTCGAAAGCTTGATCCTCGTAAGCATACTCATCAGGTTCCTCGTTCACGAACTCGTCTCCCGGCTCTACCCAAGACAAGAACACAAACAAACGGAACCACAATCAACCACCAGAAATGCACAAGCAACATGATGCAAAACATGTATGATATGCAAGATATGATATGCGATGCATATGCGTGCTCCGGAAGGAAAATGATGAAAAAGGCAGTAACTTGGCAAACCAAGCATGCCACTGGAAAGATGGGATGATTTCCGTCGAAATCGATATAAAGATCGCCGGAAACGGATGCACGGTTTGCAAATGGCAAGCAAAACAAGAATGACACAAATCTGTGATTAACAGCATGATAGCACTTAAAATGCAATAAGCAACAATGCTACAAACTCCAACATAGCAAAAAAAATATGACAGTAATCTACAGGAGATGCTTGACAAAAGATAAACACTGAGCTACGCCTAGTTCACAACATATCATGCTCAAACAAGCATGGCAAAAGTGCAAAAGATAACAGGATCACAGACGGTGAAAAACTGGACATGGCAGAAAACAGCATCAGGTAGCAATGTTCAGAGCACGAACTCAACATGCTACAGGAACTTAACATGGCAAAACAAGGCATGGCAGTATCCTACTAAATGCATATGACAAAAGTCCCTTAATGACCATAAGCCAAAAAGGAACAGAAGATATGATGGCAAGCATGTAAACATAGCAAGTTTCGTTAACAGATTTCAGACTTAGCAGAAAACAGAGCATGGCAGAAACAATAATATGAAGGCCTCTTTGTGAGCTTGATGCACTCACTACATAGAAATGCATGACAAAATAAGCATACCTACAGCAAGATGGCATGTTTATGAAGATACCCATGGCAAGAAAAAGAGCATAGCATGTATGGATCAACTACAATAAGCTTGGCAAAAATGAATATCATGTTAAGAATCTGCCAGAAATATTTTATAGCAAAAGCAGAGCAAGATTGAGTCATGCTATGGCACTCCATAATTGCAAACAAGGGCAGGAATGGATCAATTACAACTATATCTACAAAACATCCTTACGGAACATCTCCAAAATATGCATGGATCTCTCTGTAGCAACAAGTTTACATGGCAACAAAATAACAGCAGACAAGGACTTACAGAAATCAGCAAGTCCCTGAAATCAGAAACATTACGGAGCCTAGTTTGCATGCTTGTGCTAGTCACCACAGAGATCACAAAAATACATGGCATACACCACTGGAAAGATGGCATGGCATACAACAAAACACATGTAGAGCTGATGCCCATAAGATGCACGGATTTAATGATACAAAAATGACAAATCTCCAAGTTCTGATAAGAACCAGCAGATAACAGCAACTAGCCCTCTTGCAACAGAGATTTGGGCATCAAGATGACCTCTAATGAACATGGTGCAACTTAACAAACTGTAGAGCATCACAAGACGAACAATTTGACATATTACACGCGCGAAACGGAGCTATGCACAGTGAGTTATGCAAAGAGGAACAAGGGCATATAATAAGAAAAATGCAAAAAAACTTAGGAAATTTTGAGGGGGCTCGGGGTCAACCTTGCTACAGTACCCAGATCCGATCGGGGCCGGCTCTGCTCGAGGCTCCCGATCGCCGGCGACGGAAGGGAGAGGGCGGAGGTGAGGCCGGCGGCCGGAGGCAGAGGAGGAGGCGAGGCCGGAGGGCGGCGGGGCCGCGGCGCCGACGGGGAGGCGTCGGGCGGCGAGGTCCATGCCGAGCCGCGGTAGCGCTGTGCCACGGCGGCGAGGCACGGCGACAAGAAGACGGCGGCGGCGCGCGGCGGTGACGGCGGCGGGGCACGGCAGGGCGTCGCGGGTGGCTCGGGGCCCGGTCGCGCGCGGGCGGGCCGGCCTCGGGCCGCGGCGGCGCGGGGCGTGGAGGCGGTGACGTGGCATGCGCCGATTCGCTGGACGCGGCGGCGGAGATGTCCGGCGGGCGCCGGACACGTCCGGTGGCGGCGGGGAAGTTAGGGTTTCGGGGACTGCGAATGTAATTTCGGGGTGATCACATATAAATAGGTAGAGGGAGCTAGGAGTCTCCAAATGAGGTGCGGTGTTCGCCCACACGATCGTGATCGAACGACCTAGAGCATGGAAGAGAGTTTGGTGGGTTTTGGGCTGGTTTGAGAGGGGGTTTTTGCTGCACACTCAAATGGACTTTACGGATGCCCGGTTAACCCTTGGAGTACCAAACGACCTCCAAATGGAACGAAACTTGACCGGTGGTCTCCGGGTGGTATATAAGGCCACTTGACAAGCCTCGGTCCATTCCGAGAAAGTTTGACACCCGCACACGAAAGAAAACAAGAGGGGTGCACCGGAGGAGATAGGAGCGCCGGATTGCAAAACGGACAACGGGGAAAATGCTCGGATGCATGAGACGAACACGTATGCAAATGCAATGCACATGATGACATGATATGAAATGCATGACATGAACAAAATGCAAAAATGAAAGACAAAACCCGACCACGGAGGGAATATCATAACACATAGCCGAAAATGGCAAGAGTCGGAGTTACAAATATGGCAAGTTACATGCGGGGTGTTACAACACTCCACCACTACGAGAGGATCTCGTCCCGAGATCTAGGACTGAAAGAACTCCGGATATTCGGAACGGAGATGGTCCTCGCGTTCCCAGGTGGCTTCCCGGTCGGAATGGTGCGACCACTTCACTTTCAGGAATTTGATTGACTTGTTGCGAGTCTTGCGCTCAGTTTCTTCAAGAATAGCAACGGGGTGCTCATGATAAGACAAATCTTCTTGGAGGTCAATCTCTTCGAAGTTGATAGTGCGCTCAGGCGTCTTGAAGCACTTGCGGAGCTGTGACACGTGGAACACATCGTGCACGTTCGCGAAGTTGGAAGGAAGCTCAAGTTGATAGGCGAGGTCGCCTCTTTTGCCAATGATCTTGAAAGGACCCACGTATCTAGGGGCAAGCTTCCCTTTGATACCGAAGCGACGAGTGCCTTTCATTGGAGAGACGCGGAGGTAGACATGGTCTCCGATCTCGAAAGCCAAATCACGGTGCTTACTATCATAGTAACTCTTCTGGCGCGATTGCGCGGCTTTGAGATTATCACGGATGACTTTACACATTTCTTCAGCTTCAGTGATTAAGTCATTGCCAAGAAGTTGGCGTTCACCAGTCTCTGACCAATTGAGAGGAGTACGGCACTTTCTGCCATAGAGAATCTCGAATGGGGCCTTGCCCGAACTCGCTTGGAAGCTGTTGTTGTAGGAGAATTCAGCATATGGAAGACAATCTTCCCATTTCATGCCAAAGGAAATGACACAAGCCCTGAGCATATCTTCAAGAATTTGATTGACTCGCTCGACTTGGCCACTAGTTTGAGGATGGAAAGCTGTGCTGAAGCGAATGTTTGTGCCCATGGCCTTCTGGAAGGAGTCCCAGAACTTAGAGGTGAAGATGCTTCCACGATCTGAAGAAATCAATTGTGGAATGCCGTGCAAGGAGACAATTCTGGAGGTGTAAAGCTCTGCCAGCTGAGCTGCTGTGATGGATTCTTTGATTGGAAGGAAATGAGCCACTTTAGAAAGCTTGTCAATGACAACGAAGATAGCATCATTTCCGCGCTTGGACTTTGGAAAACCAGTCACGAAGTCCATTTCGATATGATCAAACTTCCATTCTGGGATAGCAAGAGGTTGGAGGAGACCAGCTGGTCGTTGGTGTTCTGCTTTCACTCTTCGACAGACATCACATTCATTCACGAATTGAGCAATTTCTCGCTTCATTCGAGTCCACCAATACGACTGCTTGAGGTCATGGTACATCTTCGTACTTCCAGGATGAATGGAAAGGAGAGAATTGTGCGCCTCGTTCATTATGACTTTCCTTAGATCACCTTTAGGAACCACAATCCGGTCCTCGAAGAATAAAGTGTCTCTGTCATCAATGCGATAGCACTTGTATTTGGAAAGACCCTTGTCGATACCACGTTTCACCTTCTTCACCATGGCATCAAGGAGTTGTGCCTCACGAATTTGATCTTCCAAAGTAGGAGAGACTATGAGGTTGGCAAGAAAGCCTTGAGGAACAACTTGGAGATTCAGCTTGCGGAAAGCTTCACAAAGATCCGGTTGGAAAGGCTTGAGAATTAAGCTGTTGCAATAAGCCTTCCTGCTTAAAGCATCTGCAATGACATTGGCCTTGCCTGGAGTATATTCAATACTCGGATTGTACTCTTGAATCATTTCGACCCATCGAGTCTGCCTGAGGTTGAGGTTGGGCTGAGTGAAGATGTACTTGAGACTCTTGTGATCGGTGAAAATGTCCACTTGTCTTCCCAACAAGAGATGTCTCCACGTTATTAATGCATGGACAACTGCCGCCAACTCAAGATCGTGAGTGGGGTAGTTCTTCTCGTTGGGCTTCAACTGACGAGAGGTATAGGCCACAACTTTCTTCTCTTGCATTAACACAGCACCGAGACCTTGGAGAGAAGCATCACAGAAAACTTCAAATGGCTTGGATTCATCAGGAGGAGTTAAGACAGGAGCTGTGACTAGTTTCTCTTTGAGAGTGTTGAAAGCAACGTCACACTCAGGAGACCAGACATACTTCACATGCTTCTGGAGGAGGTTGGAAAGAGGCTTTGCAATCTTGGAGAAATTCTCAACGAATCTTCGGCAATAGCTTGCAAGACCAAGAAAACTGCGGAGCTGCTTGACATTCTGAGGAGGTTCCCAATTCACAATTGCGGACACCTTCTCGGGGTTAACAGCGATGCCCTTGGCAGAGATGATGTGACCAAGGAAAAGAACTTCATCGAGCCAAAACTCACATTTGGAGAACTTCGCATAGAATTGATACTCTCTGAGCTTGTCGAGCACCAATCGCAAATGTTTGGCATGATCCTTCTTATTCTTGGAGAAGACCAAGATATCATCGAGATACACCAGGACGAATTCATTGGTATAGGGGTTGAAGATGAAATTCATCATCCGAGAGAACACTGGAGGAGCATTGACAAGGCCGAAAGACACGACAGTATATTCATAAGAACCAAAGCTTGTTCTGAATGCTGTCTTGGGAATATCTTCTTCACGAATGCGAATCTGATGATAACCCATACGAAGGTCAAGCTTCGAGAATACTTTAGCACCTTTGAGTTGCTCAAATAGCTCATTGATGTTGGGAAGTGGATACTTGTTCTTGATTGTCTTCTTGTTCAATGGACGGTAGTCGACACAAAGTCGGTCCGTGCCATCCTTCTTCTTGACAAAAAGAACACCACAACCCCATGGAGAAGAACTCGGTCTGATCAAACCCAGACGCTCTTGTTCATCGAGCTGTTTCTTCAATTCCTTCAGCTCGTTGGGTCCAAGCTTGTATGGACGCTTGCAAACGGGTTCAGTGCCAGGCTCTAGTTCGATAACGAACTCAACTGGCCGATGAGGAGGCATACCCGGAAGCTCTTCTGGAAAGACATCTTGATACTCACAAACGACTGGAATTTGAGAGATGGCATTCAATTCGCCCTTCTCATTGAGAGAAAAAACCGAATGGTTTCATCACGAGCGGCATAAATAATCACATCCTCAGAAGAGTGTGTCAATTGAATTTCCCTGGCAGCACAATCAAGTTGAGCCTTGTGCTTAGAAAGCCAGTCCATCCCGAGAATAAGATCAATATCCGAGTCACCAAGAACAATTGGAGAAGACAGAAATTCATAGTCGCCCATCTTGATTGCGGAATCCCGAACGAATGCTCGAGAAGTCAGTTGTCGAGCCGGAGAAACAATAGACAGAGGACTCGGCAATACTTCAGTAACCAGATCATGCATAGCCACAAAAGGTCTAGAAATGAAAGAATGCGATGCACCAGTATCAAAAAGAACTTTTGCAGGAATATCATTAACAGGAAGATTACCCATTATCACATTAGTAGATTCCTCCGCTTGAGCTGCATTCATCATGTTCACCTTTGCAGACTTTGGATTATGCTTGACCACTGCATTGCTGGAAGATCTGACAGGAGGAGGAGGCGGAAGGCGCCTTTGGTTAAAGCATTTGTTAGCATAGTGACCTTTCTGCTGACATTTGTTGCAAGTCACCTCTGAGAGTGGACGGTGATAAGGAGCATTGGACTTTGGAGCTTGATTCTGAGACTTGTTCTGATAGCCAGAGTTGGAAGAGTTGGAAGAACCATGGCCACCTTTGTTCTTCTGCTGGTAAGGCTGACGAAACGGAGGAGGAGGAGGCAACCAGAACTTCTGTTGCTTAGCTGTCACAAGTGAGGAAGAAGAAGACTGAACTGCATCTCTGACTCTCTTCTTAGAAGCCTCACACTTGAGCTGAGCAGCTTCTTGCTTCAGTGCCATATTATAGAATTGATCAAACTGAGTAGGCTCAACAAGAACGAGAGCTAACTACAGATCCTCTTTAAGGCCACCTCTGAAGTGATAGATCATGCTCTTTTCATCAGGAACGTCTTGTTTAGCGAAGCGAGCAAGTTTCTGAAACTGGATGTTGTATTGATACACAGACATGTTGCCTTGCTTGAGATTGCGGAACTCCTCACGCTTGCTCTCAACAACACTTTGTGGAATGTGGTGCGCTTTGAAGTCCCGACAGAAGTCAGTCCAAGTGATCACACGACCTCCTCTGGAATCTTTGTATTGCTGAAACCAATCAGCAGCTTGGTCCTTGAGCTGAAAGAAGCGAACTTGACATAGTCCTCAGGCCTGACATTGCTACATTCAAAATGCTTGTTGATGTCCACGAGCCAATCATCGGCATCCGTGGCCTCGGCACAGTAGCTGAAAGACTTGGGCTGATTTGCGAGAAACTGGTTGAGAGTAGCAAAGTGAAGCTGATTGTTGCCTTGACCTTGATTGCCTTGATTGCCTTGCCCTTGGGTACGTTCTTGCAAGAGTTGCAGAATCATCTGAGCATTGGCGTTGGTGGCTGCCATGATAGCTTGCCATGCCTCCGGAGGCGGAGGTGGTGGCGGAGGGTTCGCTTGACTCCCTTCATTGCGATCCGGATTCTGACGCGTTGGCGGAGCCATCCTGAAGAGGGTGACATCCGTTAGCATCTTGATAGACAAATAGATAAGTAGAATCAACGGATAGAAATTGCAACATATAGTCTTCACAATAAACATTCGAACGAAGATGAACGAATGAATTCCGTAGTAAATCATCACACTTCCATAAGTTGAGAAGCCACTTGAAAAAGATATGGAATCAACATATGACTTCGAAGCAACTCGAATACCACAATACAAAACAAAACAAAGTATTGGCTTGCAGAATAAGCCGGAACAAACATATGATAGAGATTTCGTCCGAAGTTTTCGTGGTGGGGCCCACACGGGCTCAATCGTACAGCACCATCATGTACAAGGCTGTGCACATGACATACGAAGCGTCCCCGAGTCGGCATAGCCAAGGACTCTTTAAGACACTACGAGACCACTGTAAAACCAACCGTGTACAGGCGGACCACTAGACGTCGAACCCCAATCTCATATCATGCGTCTGTCGGAAAGATATCCTAAGGCTACTTGAATTCCCACTTATAAACTCCCGAAACTTTCTGGTTATGCAATCTGGTGTTGGGGATACAGGGGACACAAAATATATCACCCAAACTAGCAATCCCTAGATCCAGCTGTATCCATCCGTCAACACATAACCAAGAAACCTTCGGAAATCGTTTACCTCAACCTTCGAAAAACATCCGTTATACAAGTTATGGCAATACTCCCGAACTCCCGCCCCAGTACTGGGTGGCGTCGAGGTGATCTCACCAACAACTGCATAAAAGAGATTTCGATGTCGGCGAAACTCAGGTATTCCAGAACTGCAACGATAAAATTGTGACGACAACACCTCGGAGCTCAACTCCCCGGGACACTGCCACAACCCCTAAATGTCAGGAGGCACCAAGAACAATGTTCTCGTCACAAAACCATCGGAACGATTCCAAGATACCCGCGTGATCCTAAAAAAATTTTTAGTGAAATTTGAGGAGAGAATAGTCAAAACTTCTACGTCAGGAGACCTCACCAGAGCGACGAAGGGACTGAGGAGTAAAAAGAATCCTACTCTCCGATATATATAATCCTAAGACTCAAAACATTTTTGTTCTAGACTCAACAACGCCAGCGATTCGATCAAGCAGGGGGCTCCTAAGTCGGGGATGGCTCTGATTACCAACTTGTAACGCCCACGATGCGGCTATATCTCCCACGTGTCGAGGCACGACTTAGAGGCATAACCGCATAGTGGTTTTGTCGCAAGAAGGGTCATCTTCACACAATCCCATGTAATGAACAAGAATGGGATAAAGAGTTGGCTTACAATCGCCACTTCACACAATACATAAATATAATTCATACATCATCCAAAATACAAACATATAGACCGACTACGGTCAAAATCCAGATGAAAATAAGACAACCCCAAATGCTAGATCCCCGATCGTCCCAACTGGGCTCCACTACTGATCATCAGGAAAAGACACATAGTAACGACCACGTTCCTCGTCGAACTCCCACTTGAGATCGACCCATCATCTGCACTGGCATCGTCGGCACCTGCAACTGTTTTGGTAGAATCTGTGAGTCACGAGGACTCAGCAATCTCACACCCGCGAGATCAAGACTATTTAAGCTTATAGGAAAGGATGGTGTAATGAGGTGGAGCTGCAGCGGCAATAAGCATATATGGTGGCTAACATACGCAAAGAGAGCGAGAAGAGAAGCAACGGAACGGTCGTCATCTAGCAATGACCAAGAAGTGATCCTGAACTCCTACTTACGTCATACATAACTCAGACCGTGTTCACTTCCCGGACTCCGCCGAGAAGAGACCATCACGGCTACACACGCAGTTGATGTATTTTAATTGGGTCAAGTGACAAGTTCTCTACAACCGGACATTAACAAATTCCCATCTGCCTCATAACCGCGGGCACGGCTTTCGAAAGATAATACCCTGCAGGGGTGTCCCAACTTAGCCCATCATAAGCTCTCACGGTCAACGAAGGATAAACCTTCTCCCGGAAAGACCCGATCAGTCTCGGAATCCCGGTTTACAAGACATTTCGACAATGGTAAAACAAGACCAGCAAAGCCGCCCGAATGTGCCGACAAATCCCGATAGGAGCTGCACATATCTCGTTCTCAGGGCACACCGGATGAGCAGTCCGTACAGCTAAAACCAATCCTCGAGTTTCCCCAAGGTGGCGCTGCAAGGGCTCTAGTTTGGACCAGCACTCAGAGGAACACTGGCCCGGGGGTTTAAAATAAAGATGACCCTCGGGCTCGCGAAAACCCGGGGGAAAAGGCTTAGGTGGCAAATGGTAAAACCAAGGTTGGGCCTTGCTGGAGGAGTTTTATTCAAGGCGAACTGTCAAGGGGGTCCCATAAATCACCCGACCGCGTAAGGAACGCAAACTCAAGGAACATAATCCCGGTATATCAGAAACTAGGGCGGCAAGAGTGGAACAAAACACCAGGCATAAGGCCGAGCCTTCCACCCTTTACCAAAATATATAGATGCATTAATTAAATAAGAGATATTGTGATATCCCAACATATCCATGTTCCGACATGGAACAAACTTCAACTTCACCTGCAACTAGCAACGCTATAAGAGGGGCTGAGCAAAAGCGGTAACTTAGCCAAACAACGGTTTGCTAGGAAAGGATGGTTAGAGGCTGACATGGCAAAATGGGAGGCATGATATAGCAAGTGATAGGTAGCGCAGCATGGCAATAGAGCGAACAACTAGCAAAGCAAAGATAGAAGTGATTTCGAGGGGTGGTCATCTTGCCTGCAAGGTTCTCAGAGTTGTCGAAAGCTTGATCCTCGTAAGCGTACTCAACAGGTTCCTCGTTCACGAACTCGTCTCCCGGCTCTACCCAAGACAAGAACACAAACAAACGGAACCACAATCAACCACGAGAAATGCACAAGCAACATGATGCAAAACATGTATGATATGCAAGATATGATATGCGATGCATATGCGTGCTCCGGAAGGAAAATGATGAACAAGGCAGTAACTTGGCAAACCAAGCATGCCACTGGAAAGATGAGATGATTTCGGTCGAAATCGATATAAAGATCACCGGAAACGGATGCACGGTTTGCAAATGGCAAGCAAAACAAGAATGACACGAATCTGCGATTAACAGCATGATAGCACTTAAAATGCAACAAGCAACAATGCTACAGCACTCCAACATAGCAACAAAGCATATGACAGTAATCTACAGGAGATGCTTGACAAAAGATGAACACTGAGCTACGGCTAGTTCACAACATATCAAGCTCAAACAAGCATGGCAAAAGTGCAAAAGATAACAGGTTCACAGACTTGGCGAAAAACTGGACATGGCAGAAAACAGCATCAGGTAGCAATGTTCAGAGCACGAAATCAACATGCTACAGGAACTTAACATAGCAAAACAAGGCATGGCAGTATTCTACTAAATGCATATGACAAAAGTCCCTTACTGACCATAAGCCAAAAAGGAACAGAAGATATGATGGCAAGCATGTAAACATAGCAAGTTTCGTTATCAGGTTTCAGACTTAGCAGAAAACAGAGCATGGCAGAAACAATAATATGAAGGCCTCTTTGTGAGCTTGATGCACTCACTACAGAGAAATGAATGACAAAATAAGCATACCTACAGCAAGATGGCATGTTTATGAAGATACCCATGGCAAGAAAAAGAGCATAGCATGTATGGATCAACTACAATAAGCTTGGCAAAAATGAATATCATGTTAAGAATCTGCCAGAAATATTTTATAGCAAAAGTAGAGCAAGATTGAGTCATGCTATGGCACTCCATAATTGCAAACAAGGGCAGAAATGGATCAATTACAACTATATATACAAAACATCCTTAAGGAACATCTCCAAAATATGCATGGATCTCTCTGTAGCAACAAGTTTACATGGCAACAAAATAACAGCAGACAAGGACTTGCAGAAATCAGCAAGTCCCTGAAATCAGAAACATTACGGAGCCTTGTTTGCATGCTTGTGCTAGTCACCACAGATATCAATAAAATACATGGCATACACCACTGGAAAGATGGCATGGCATACAACAAAACACATGTAGAGCTGATGCCCATAAGATGCACGGATTTAATGATACAAAAATGACAAATCTCTAAGTTCTGATAAGAACCAGCAGATAACAGCAACTAGCCCTCTTGCAACAGAGATTTGGGCATCAAGATGACGTCTAATGAACAGGGTACAATTGAACAAAATATAGAGCATCACGAGACAAACAATTTGACATACTACACGCGCGAAACGGAGCTATGCACGGTGAGTTATGCAAAGAGGAACAAGGGCATATAATAAGAAAAATGCAAAAAACTTGCTACAGTACCCAGATCCGATCGGGGCCGGCTCGGCTCGAGGCTCCCGATCGCCGGCGACGGAAGGGAGAGGGCGGAGGTGAGGCCGGCGGCCGGAGACAGAGGAGGAGGCGAGGCCAGAGGGCGGCGGGGCCGCGGCGCCGGCGGGGAGGCGTCGGGCGACGAGGTCCAGGCCGGGCGGCAGCGGCGCTGTGCCGTGGCGGCGAGGCTCGGCGACGAGAAGA